>NW_010242651.1:56109-56703 GCF_000690775.1 Eurypyga helias | reverse complement strand
CTGTCAAGGTCCCTCCAGCCTGTAGTTCCCTGTATCCTTCTTCTGGCCCTTCTTGTAGATGGGCAGCACACTGGCTAACTTCCAGTCCACTGGGACCTCCCCAGTTAGCCAGAACTGCTGATAGATGATGGAAAGTGGCTTGGTGGGCACTTCCGCCAGCTCCCTTAGTACCCTTGGGTGGATCCCATCTGGCCCCACAGACTTGTATGTGTGTAGCAGGTCACTAACCATTTCCCGTTGAATTATGGGGCCTTCATTCTGCTCCCCATCCCTGTCTTCCAGCTCAGTTGAGTACCCAGGGGACAACTGCTCTTACTATTAAAGACTGAGGCAAAGATGGCATTAAGTACCTCAGTCTTTTCCTCATCCTTTGTCACTGTGTTTCCCTCATGTCCAATAAAGGATGCAGATTCTCCTTAGCACTCCTTTTGTTGCTATTGGATTTATAGAAACATTTTTTGTTGTCTTTTATGTCAGTAGCCAGATTAAGCTCTAGTTGGGCTTTGTCCCTTCTAGTTTTCTCCCTGCATAGCCTCACAGCATCCTCGTAGTCCTGCTGAGTTGTCTACTCCTTCTTCCAGAGGTCATTAACTC
>NW_010242651.1:40036-56074 GCF_000690775.1 Eurypyga helias | reverse complement strand
GTCTTCTTCCCTGCTGGCTCATCTTTTGGCACATGGGGACAGCCTGCTCCTGACACCTTTAAGATTTCCTTCTTGAAGAATGTCCAGCCTTCCTGGACTTCTTTCCCCTTCAGGATGGACTCTGTCAATCAAGCTCCTAAACAGGACAAAGTCTGCCCTCCAGTAGTCCAAGGTGGCCATTCTGCTGACCCTCCTCCTTCTCCAAGAATCAAAAACTGTCATTTCGTGATCGCTGTGCCCAAGACGGCCTCCAGCCATCACATCACCCACCAGCCCTTCTCTGTTCAAAACCAGCAGGTCCAGGGGGCGCCTTCCCTAGTTGGGTCACTCGCCAGCTGTGTCAGGAAGTTCTCTTCCACACACTCCAGGAACCTCTGAGACTGTCTCCTCTCTGCTGTATTGTGTTTCCAGCAGGCATCTGGTGAGTTGAAGTCCCCCACGAGAACAAGGGCTGGCGATTGTGAGACTTCTCCCAGCTGCTCACAGAATGTTTCGTCTGCCTCTTCATCCTGGTTGGGTGGTCTGTAAGGACTCCCACCATGGTACCTGCCTTGTTGGCCTTCCCCCTGGTTCTTGCCCATAAACACTCAACCCTGGCATCACCATCATTAAGCTCTAGACAAGCAAAACACTCCCTGACATCCAGGGCTACGCCACCACCTCTCCTTTCTTGCCTGAGCCTTCTGAAGACTTGGAAGCTGCTGCCTTTAGCTGCTAAAATTGAAGTTGGATTTCCCAGGGCGAGATCCCTTTGTCAGCGCAAGTGTGGAAACCTCTCATATCTCAAGTATTTGAGCTTATAACACTCAAGTGTTAGGTGAAATGGAACCTGGATAAGAACACTGTTTCTAGAGAAAATGGCTATTTTTTGCTCTTTGCACCTGCTGATTTAGTCTGGGGAGAGGTTTCCTCGCGGATTCTCCCACATTTCCTCTTATCTGAAGCTCAGTGAAAATTCACAAGGCACTGGTAAGCAAGGATAGTGACCTCTAGCATTTCCAGCTTCTGAACTGTGCAAAGACACCAGGTAGAAGAGTTAAATTACACAGGAACACGGTTCTTACTGAAAGTCAGTCTCAAGCATCAGTGTCAATCAATTGCTTACATCTCAGCAAGATGCTTTACATGAAATCCAAGGAAATACGACTACATTTAAAGCCAAGGGAGAATGATCCCCATGCCCATTTGGGGTCTGACAGAGATGCAAGGAACAATTAAATAAACAGTGACTGGTCTTCTCTACCTGTGTGCTTTTGAGAATCTGTAGAAACTTATTAAGTTAGTCCGGCAGTTCCCTGGGCAGATGAGTCAGAGTATTTCTCCCCACTTAAATGCTGTGGAAGAAGGGGCATTGAGCAGGAAAATAATTTCCTCAGTCCCCAACAGAGAATATGGGGCCTGCTAGGAGTGCACTCCAGGAGTCCTAAAAACCATTCCTGTATCTTAATGACATCATGTGTGTCCAGACATCACCTTGCTGTGATGCTAGATCAGTGCATAGTGATAGTACTGCATTACAGAACACTGTGTTTAGATCTTCACAACTGGATCACAGAGGGCAGAGTGTGAAATTGGATCTCGTGTGTGTGACCATCCTAATCTGCTATGGACAAGAGCCATTTCAGAGCAGAGACACAGAGCAGGCTCCAAATTGTGGCTATTCTCCATCCACACCCTTTGCTAATTTGACACCAGTTTAATTGGGCAGGATTGCCCTAGCAGGATTAAGCAAACCCTTAGATGATGGCTGTAATAACAATAGTGAAAGAAAGCAAAAACCCAATACACTCTTCAATCCAATTAACCTTCGATTAAAGTTCCAAAATCAATGCTATTATTTTGGCCTCAGGAGGTAATATTGAGCCCTGAGAAATGAGCTGCACAATGACCTTTACTTTTAATGAGATCAATAGAAGTTAGTGTCGCCATCTCTTAAAATAATTGGCAAATATTACAGCCAAATTAAGGCTGGAGACTAGTATCTGCTCCTGATCTAAAGAGACAGTCATAGATGGAGGTGGGACAGGCAGGGATGATGCTCTATCAGGCAGTTTCATCTGGGACTTATCGGAGGCAGGTGGTGAGATCAGCTCTACAGGACCACGTCATAGGATTTTTTTTCTTTGCCTTTCTTCCTGTCAGTTGGAGGCATGTAGCCAGGACCACCCCAGCTTGCTCACAAGGCCAGGAAAGTATCAGTGAGGTTCCCTACATAACCCAGGCTGGTTTGCTACATTTCAGCTACCCATGGACATGATATACGTGCCATCTTTTTACTGTAGAAGTATTCATAGGCTCCAATTTGCACGCATTCTTTCCTTCCTGAGAGGTTTCTTGCTAGCTGTTACATATTGGTGTCTATAAAGGTACTCATTTGTGATGGACTTCCCAGTATTTTGTTATCGGCAGGTTGCTCTGTCAGCAGGGTGTGCTGATTTGCTAAGAGGAGGTTGCATACAGGGTCTGGTGCGTGCCCAGGAGTTTGCTGCCATGGGTCTGTACCCAAGGGGATACAATGTGGGTTCATGGAAAGTAGCTTCTTGTGCTACTTTTATGTGAGGGCAGGAGGTTGTCTAGGCTTTCAAAACTGATGGCAGCAGCAGTTTGCAGCTGTGTATATAGACAAGATTCCTAGAATGGTTTGGGTTGGAAGGGACCTTAAAGACCATCCAGTTCCAACCCCCCTGCCATGGGCGGGGACACCTTCCACTAGACCAGGTTGCTCAAAGCCTCATCCGGCCTGGCCTTGAACACTTCCAGGGACAGGGCATCCACAGCTTCTCTGGGCAACCTGTTCCAGTGCCTCACCACCCTCTCTGTGAAGAACTTCTTCCTGATATCTAATCTAACCCTCCCCACTTTCAATTTGTACCCATTACCCCTTGTCCTGTCTCTACAGGCCCTTGTAAAACGATCTCCCTCCTCCCTCCACGGATCTCTCGGTACACTGCTGCCTGCTGTACTACAGCTTGGGATCCTCTGAATTAGGTGACAGAAATGCAGTGGGTGTACTTGATAAAATACTTGGTACACTGGAAATGAGTTGGTTACCTAGAAAAGGTGGGGGTTAGTCAGGAAATTGCAAAGAAACTGAGTCTGTGGTGGAGAGAAATTGCAGTAGTGGAGTTTTGTGAGGTTTGCTCTTTAAGCTGATCTTATTTTACGAATTCAGTGATGACCTTGATACAAACAGAACTGTGTGAAGGAGGTTGTTGATGACACCAAGTTGGGAGGTTCTGTCATTGTAGAGGAGGACCAGAGTGGCAATAGCACTTGGTGGCCTTGAGGACTGAAGTGATAGAAAGGGAAATGAGCAATACCAAGTGAAAAGCCATATGCTTAAAAACTAATAAGAATAGTTTCTTAAATATGCTGGGAGTTTATCAGAGGGAAGTGACATATTGGAATTAACTTTGGGATATTAGTCAACCACAGGGAGTGTGTTTCCAGTGCAGTGCGACGGTGTAAAAGGCAGGCTGACGTCTGGGACAGAGCAGATAAAGGAGTATCCTATAGAAATGGGATGGTATTTATGCTGATAATTGTCTTACTACTACTTTGGAGTAGTAAATACTGTAGGGGGAAGGAACTAGTTAAACTCTAGGGCTATGTTAGCTAAGGAAATGGTTTAAATTATACCTCATTAAAATTAGGCTGGGATTTAGGGGAAAGGTTCTGACCATCTAAAGAGTGATTTTTTGGAACAGCTTCCATAGTCATGCTTTCTGTCTTACTTATATCCAGCAAACCTGACCAGTTTATAGAGACACTATGTGACACTGTACAATAACAATGCTTAATGTCTGCGCTGCATCCTTATTTTCTTCTGTATTGGCTTGTAACTCACGTAGGATAGTTTGTGACATGTAGCATCCTTGCCATATTGAGTACATAAAATGAACTTTTGCGCTTAGTTTGGTGAAGAGTTACTCCAAGACTGGCTGTTATGCATGTATCTGTCACTCCACTGCTTTTCCCAGGCTGCTGACTCTCCATTTCGTTGTCTGCAATCTGCTTATTCCTCAGCTACATTTTTTTCAAAATGAAAACGTTGGGCTGGAAATGCGCGGTTTGCCTGACACAGTGTCACGGCCATGTCACGTAATGTGGCAGTGGCAGGTTGCTATTTGCATTGACTGGTGAGGCCACAGGCTCACTGGGTGACTGTAGTCATCATGTTCTGCTGCAGCAGACAGTCTAATTTGACTTCTTTTAGGCAATAACACACCTTCTGGCAGTAGGCAAGGACATGCCTCTGGCCAGAGCCAGAGTCTGGGGTCACCCTGACATATCAAGCTCAGCTCTGCTTGCTGACTAGCATAGGATTTTTTCTTATGTGTTATGCTTAAATGGTGCCATTGTTGATTACACCCCTTTCTGCCTAGCTGTATGTCTTGTAGGTGCTACAAGTGCTTCTGCTTCCTTGCCAATCAAACCTGCAAACATCGGTAGCCTGCTCCTCCTCTGCCATTCCTTAGCCAAGTTCAGAATCTTCAGCTCTTTGAATCTTTTCCCTTGGTAAATTCCTCCTGCATCCTGCTCATTTATTTGCTTTCCCTGAACTCACTCTGTGTAATCTGCATCTCTCTGTTAATGAGGTGTCTGGAAGTGAATGCAGGGTTCCAAGGGTGATGATTATTTTTTTACGATGTGCGGCAGAACAGTGCTGAGGGACCCTGGTCATGATAAGGACCTCATTGTGTTGGATGATAAACAGGGAAAGGAATGATGACCTCTCCGTGTCAAAACAAAATGTCTGTGTGTTTACTTTGGTCTTTGCTTCTGTAAATCATTGCAACCTTTTGTCTGATGTGTGATGCACCTTCACCCTGAGGTCTTACACAGTCTAAATGCATGTGGAATTCCTCCCTTCTCCTCAGCAGAGCTTTTCACACGTTTGTTTTCTCATTTCACCTAACTGCATTCTTCCAAAGTGAATTCTGTATATGTTACTTACCCAGTGGCCTTCTCAAGAAGTGTGGAATAAAGGCCCATAGTGATGGGGCACAGTGCTGGAGAATTAATGTTTATAAAGGTTTGTGGTTTTTTCTCTAAACTTTTTCTCCAGAAACACAAACTCCCTTTGTCTGAATTGTAATGATAAGTTGCAATTCATGTATTACACTCTAAGCCCTAGAAATATAACCTTCCTTTCTTGTTTTGAATTCTGTCTTAATTTCATTTTTATCCTATTTTAGAAGTGTGTCAACAGACAAAAATGTGCAAAAATACTTTAGTGGGCAGCACAGCTCCATCTCTTACACTGGGTAGTTTTTTTTCCCAGAAGTGAAGACTGTTTTGTGCTTACATCATAAATCCCTGTAACATACCTTCTGTATGCTAACTAAATTATACAGAATGTGTTCCTCTCTCTTAAAGAAGCCATAAAGTCTATTTTCAATGAATGAACTACTGCAGATACTCAAGGTTGTATGCTGGGGAAGAGGTAAATGCAAGTACAGCAGGGAGAGAGAGAGGATGGGGATCTTGTACCCATGACCCAGCCTGTGGGTTTGAACAGGGCTGTGACCCATGTGTTTTCATGGGAAGATGAATCCCAAAGCTTCTTTTGTGCTGGGTCATGGGCTGCAAAAGGCTGTGACCACAGATCTGTTTGGTAACCTGTCTGCTGATGGTGACTCAGGAGGGGAGACCTTCCCTGCACCCGCAGCCTGCAGCCATACCATACCATAAGATGCTGTTAGGAGGCTGGTATGGATAATTTGATGAGAGGTGTTTATGTAGGATCCTAGGATATTTGGGATTGGAAGGAAGCTTGGGAGGTCTCCTGTTAAACCTCCTGCTACAACAGGGACAGCTATGAGGTCAGACCAGCTTACTCAGAGTGTTACCCAGTTCAGTCTTTAAAACCTCCAAGGGTGGAGATTGCACAGCCTCTCTGAGCAACTTGTTCCACTGCTTGACTTGCCCAAGCTGTGCCATTACTGCAGCACAGAAGGAGAGTCTGCTGTCTCTGAAGCAGCCCATACTCCAGTGCCCCAAATTAATAGCTTTAGCCATGACCAAGCAGCAGGTTTGCAGAACTGATAGCCCCTCTTCAGACTTGTGTTTAATGGGTATGAGGCATCACGTCGTGCCCCAGACTGTCCCCAAGGGCTCATCTTCAATAATCCTGTGCTCTTCCAGGTCCCTGGAGGGTGAACAGCTGAGGCAGAGAGGGCAACATGTCCTCAGTGTGTGTGCTGGTGTCGTGATTGGTGCTATGATCAGTCGTGATATCCAGGTCCATTCCTCCTGGTGTGCAAGTCCCTGGGAGGCTGTGTGAATGTGGGACTGGCTTAGAGCAGATTACCTGGCACTTCCGTGGGCTGTCAGCAGGTGCTGTCAGCTCTTCTAGGAGGTCACAGCTTCTGGTATTTTGGTCCTATGCAATTTTGCAGCCTGTTGGTCTCAGAGACCTGCAAGGGTCACTTCATTGCTCTAGTGGCGTCAGGGGAGCTGCACTACAGGAGACCGCAAGGCTGGGCTACCCCATCTCTGTGTGGGATTTGGCATGAGGGCAGCGTTCTCCGTGATTCAGCAATGGCTCCAGGTTCCACTTGAGGGATGGAGGATTGTCCCACTTGGCACTACAGCTGTCCCTGTTGGTGTGCTGCAGGAAGGGTTCCTGTTCTTCCTCCTCATTTGTAGCTACTTGGGCACTGTTCATAATGAATGCTCTTCACAGAGGTGGGCAGAGCAAGCCCTTCCCTGGCTGGCTGGCTTTCTGCAGGATGAACTGTTGTTAGTATCCCCGTCACCTTTACTACCACCCCTGCTTATGGGGACAGCTGCCTGTTCCCTGCTTACACTGTGTGTCTGGGTAATGCTTGGAATCATTTATAACAATTGTCTTTTAATTGCTTGTTCAGCACTCTGCTGTGGAGCACCGCACCGCTCTCTGATGGCAGGGAGGGCTGGCGGTGGGATGTCAGGGCAAGGCTGCTGTGTTAGTGCATGTGGGGGATTGATCCTGGGCCCTGGGGATGTTTGCTTGCTCCTAGGAGGTTTTTAACTTTAATAACATCTCTTGGTGATAAGAAGCAGTGGCATGGAGGGACACAGCAGTGACAAGATGATTTGCACAGCCTTTCTGTGCTGCTTCATCTTCACAGACATCGCAAATTGGATTAGCATGGGGATGAGGAAAGCAAGGGGGAAAGTGGGGGACAGTGGGATGGAGGGAGGGGAGAGGGAACCCATGTTCATTCTAGCAAGCAGATGGACAGGCTGAGTCTCCTCCCACCCCTTCTTCGCTGGGTCCTGCTGCTATCCATGGATGGAAACATCTGAGTCTTCCTCCTGGCCGTCTCTCACCCGCCCCAGCAGCTCTTCCCATTCCTTCCTTGTGAATGCCTGCCCACCCCATCTGCTCTCCCACTTTCCTCCTCAGCCCCAGAAACCCCTTTCCTACTCACAGCTATTTTCTCTTTTTATATGCCAGGCAAGTGTCCTTAAATAACCCCTGACCCCACAAACACCCTCCTGGTGCCCCCTGCGTGTATCCTTCCCTGAATGCCTGGAGTCACCCCTCGGTAGATGCCAGCAGCCACCCGGTGCGTTTGTCAACGTGAGGAGCTGCCAGAGCTCTGCATGGGGACATCAGCATGTGCCAGACGCTCGCTCCCCGCGGTGTTGGCACGCGGGGCTGTCTCCCCTCGCCGGCAAGCACGCTGCTCTGGGTGGCAGTCTGTGACCATCTCCCGTCTCCTCACAGATCTCTCGTAACCTGGGGAAGCTCTACAGCGAAATGATCTTTGTGAACGGCTTTGTGCACTGTGACCCGCACCCAGGCAATGTGCTGGTGAAGAAGTGCCCAGCCTCCGGCAAGGCCCACATTATTCTCCTGGACCATGGACTTTACCAGGTACGTAGCTGTGGGGGCTTCCAGGGCCTTGTGATGCTGCCTGTAGGATTCAGGTCCGAACGAGTACATTTTGCTTATTACTCCCATTACCCTGCAAGGATATTCCCTGACTCTGGAATGGGGGACGGGGCACAGCTAGAGGGCACAAGGCTGTCACCCCCAGTTCCCCGTCCTCTATGGACTCCTGGAGGGCATGTCTCCCTCCCCAGGTGCTGAGCGACTCATTCCGCATGGACTACTGCCGCCTTTGGCAGGCCCTCATCAAGGCTGATATGAAGAGGGTGCAGAAGTACAGCCGGCGGCTCGGGGCGGGGGATTTGTACCCTCTCTTTGCCTGCATGCTGACCGCCAGGTCCTGGGAGTCTGTCAACAAGGGCATTGACCGGTTGCCTGTCTCAGCCAGCGAGGTAGGTTCTGTGTTCCTTTCCCTGTCCTGTGTCCCTCCTTGTCCTCGGGTACCTCTCTTTGCTGTAACCATTCCACCACAGATATCACAGCCGTGCTGGGCATCCGCTGGCAGCAAATTCTGCATTGATAGCTGACCTAGGAAAAGCCAGGACTCCTTCTGCAATGTGTTTTATAGTGGCTGAACTTAATTTCCCAGTTTCAGTTGGCTTGGGCTGCTTAAATTTTGTATAATATTTTAATGGCTAATTGTTCACCTGTTCTGGCAGGGGAAACATTTGGAGATCAGCCTTTTCTTAAAAAAGTGTGGAATGCAGCTGTGAAGGGAACCGTCAAGGAGGATAGGTTAAGGTAGAGGAGACATAAAGGCTTAGTGGGAAGACATGAGAAGGATAATGCATTATCACTATTCATGTAAATGACTATCGTCACTGATACAAACTCCTAAAAACCCTTGGAAATTACCTCCCAGTCAGAAACACTATTAACTTGGAGTCAAGGTTGCTTAACTGCAGATCCTGTCAACTCAATCACTACAAATCTAAGAAATTGCCACTTACGTTCTCCACCCTTTGCTATCCACACATGCTGGGATCCTTCTCACGCCTCCTCCCGCTCCTGCCACGCTCACCGCCGCCGTAAGAAGAGTAGCGGCCCCTGCCAACTGCGCTGGTTTTAGAGATGAGCATACAGGATTTCAGCCAAGGGACTAGTGTCTGTAGGTAGAAACATGTTGTACCCACGGCTTGTTTTTATCTGCACGCATTTGTAGTAGGGAGGGTGAAATTCACTTAAGTAGCATTATAATATTGTCCTGTGAAATTGTCTTCTCAAAATTCCTATGAGTTGGCGTTTCACTTTGACGGATGCGGCAGCATTTGCTGCACTGCCTTGCCATTCTCCACAGCAACGAGTAGATCAGATACCTTGGGTTATGGACCCCTCAGCCCCCAGTTATTTCATTGCTTCCTACCTGAGTTAATTTTCTGCGTATCAGAAATAATGCAGTGACTGTCTAGCAGATCTGTGCTGGATCTGGCGCGTTCTGGAGCTGGTGGCTCCAGAAAAAAGATGCAGAGGCACCAAAGCAAATTGACACAGAACTGGCTCTGATATTACAAGGCTGGTGTTGAATCTGAGCTAATAAGCAGTATTTATCCTAAACTGGCTTGTGAAGGTTATGCCAGAGGTATAGTGGCAGCAGCCTGGTGCCTCCTGTGGGCTAACGAACTTTGTCATTGCGCTGGGTTGCTTGCGTGGAGCCGGCTCTGTTGTCTTTGCCTACATGACACAATTAATGCCGAAACTGGATAATCCTGCAGCAGATAATGGGGAGCTGAGCGGATTTGCTGTGGCATTAGGAAATGAGCTGCTCCTTGCCCTTAGTTTAGAGGTGAATTTGAAAGATTTTATCAGCAGCAGGAGCCAAGCACTGTGTAGGCAGGTACCATCAGCGGAGAGCTCCGGAGAGTGCACTTGAGGATGTATCCACATGGGAATAGCCTGTGAAACAAGGGAGCAACCCTCCTGAAACAAAATGTTACCTCTAGTGCTGTGCCCGGCCAGGAGCACTGCATCTGGAGAAAGGTTCGATGAGGCTGGGGCGAGTCCAGTCGGAAGCTACAAGGACTGGTGATCGAGCAGATGCAGCCTGTGAGGTAAGTCTGAGCAAGTTAGGGCAGAAAAAGTCTATGGAAGGGTGAGTCGAGGAGCGTTGTTATAGTGATTTTCAAATCTGTTAAAGACTGCTGCAAATGGGATAGAAAGTAATGGGTTTAAATTCAGCTGAGGAGATTGGGGTGGAACATGAGGAAAGCCAAACCTGACAGCGAGGCGGGTGAAGTGAGGCTGCGGAAGGTCTGGAGAGGCTGAGTCACGTCACTGGAGAGTTCTAGGGGCAGGCTAGACACATGTGTGAAGATTGCCATAGGTGTAGCTGTTCCTTCCTTACGCCGAGGCCAGGCAGCTGACTGCTCAGGGTGGCTGTTAGCCTCATCTCGCCTGATTTTATGGATGTGTCTTGCTGCGTCCTGCAGCAGCCCTCAGCGGTTCCAGCCGAGGGGCTTTTCTCAGGTCCTGTGGCATAGCTCGTTTCTTCCCCTGCGCACGAGCTTCGCCCTTGACAGAAAATGACAGTTCTGATGACAGATCATGTGGTTGTTTTGTGATGTGGACAAGCAGCTGGAGCTAAAAATAAAAAGAAATGGAAAAGAAAACCTCTGTGTAGAAAATAAAGTAGGCTGTGTAGTGATGCTGGCTAGGATAAGGGATGAGAGATAATCAGGGAGGAATTTTCTGCCAACAGATAATGGAACAAAACATTTAACATTTAGCAGAGCTAAGCTGCTTGTTGCTGAAGCTTTGTGTATCTGGTCAGTGATGGAGGCAGGAGGACACAAAGATTTACTTGGCAGCAGCCAATGGCGGTGTGTGAGCTGTACACATCTCTGACCATCACAGCCTGCACCCTCGACTCGTGCAGGTCTGTTCCTTTATAGTAAGCCTGAAATTCCCAAAGAGCGAGTGTGAGATCCCGTATCGTGAAATGCAGGCTGCCCAGCCTGCATTCCAGAGGAGAGAAGGTTTTAGAGCTTTCCCTTCTCTTTCCCACAAAGGAGCCTCCCTCCTGTAAGAAGTCATTTACTGCCCTCTGCACATGTCTTGCTGGATTTTGGAGATTTCACGTGTTCCAGGGACTTCTATTTGGATTTGTAGATTCATGCCCTGGCCTCTGAGGGGCAGGTGGGGTGTGTATCACAGAGTGATCTGTGAATGTGCTGTGGGTGCTTGGGACAGCCAGGAATCTGCAGGAAAGCAGGACAAAGAGCTCTTTAGGTTCTGGCTGAGAGTCGTGGTCTGGAAATACACCGTCTCCTCCTGCCAAGTCCCAGCTGCCTCTCGATGTGGGTTTCCCATGCACTCTCAGCTTCTCTGTCCTTTCCCTCTGCCATGACCTTGCTGGCCGCAGGATGTGGAGATCCGGTCCAACGCTGCTGCTTACCTGCCCGAGATCACCCAGCTCCTCAACAACATCCCGCGCCAGATGCTGCTGCTGCTGAAGACCAACGACTTGCTAAGAGGGATCGAGTCAGCCCTGCACACACGTGCCAGTGCCAGCTCCTTCCTCAACATGTCTCGCTGCTGCATAAGAGCTGTTTCCACGTGAGTCTCTTCTCCAGGCACCAGAAGCCAGCCATGGAGCAGTAGGGGCCAGCTGTCCCCAGGGGCCGGGAGCTGAGGGGATGTCCCAGGGCCAGCAGGCCAGCCAGGACCTGGTCCCACAGCAGCTGAGCAAGGGCAGAGCCTGAGATGGTGGTCAGGTCCAGTCAAAGGTCCATATCATAATGCAACATCACGGCGACAGGGCAGGCCCAAGATCAAATCAGAAAGTCAATCTGTAGATCAGGTCCAGTGCTTGTCAGGCAGGTCTGTGATGGCAAGGCAGGGCTGAGGTCAAGCCAAGAAGTCAGTGTATGACTTGAGGTCCAGGTCAAGGGGCTTGACAGCAGAGTGTGAGCTGGGGACCATTACTCCTCCAGTGTAGCTCAGGCAGGGACTGAAGGTGCAGGCCTGAGATTAACTGCAGCTCCTTGGGCCTGTGAGCAGAGGGTTGGTGGAGGTCCCAGGCTGTTCAGGGCCATTGAGGCTTAGAGCTCCCCACTCAGGGCCCTCATAAGGCCTAACTTGACCTCTTAAGCTCTTAGTTTTAGCTGTGGACCTCTCCTCCTCATTAGCACATGTGCTGTGGTCTTACCCCTGCTCAGTTACACACCTCAGTCTTTGCCTGTGCTGTTCTTAGGCCTGTCAGCCTCTCCAGAGGTCTCTCACCCTGGGGCTGGGGACAGGGATGAAGTTGGAGTCCTTAGGGTAACTGTTTAGGGTTTGTCTCCTCCAGAGAAGGAAAAGGGCCTTCCTGTGCATTACAGACATCACCAGTGGAAAGTATTTGTGTGTGGGAAAGATCTGCATGTTCCCTGCTGCCAGTTTCTGCAGCCTGATGGGGAGGCTAGGGCTTACTGTGATCATCAGGCTGATGTTTAAAAGCCAGGAACAGGAGTTGGGCAAGTGATTTCTGTCTGTGAGTCTTATGAGTCAAAGCACTTCTGCCTCAGATTCTTCCTTCTTGCAGAAGAAATAACAGTTATTTCCCCAACTGATTGAGGGACCTACGAAGCACCAGTTAACCTCTGCTTCTAAAGAAAGGAGGATAATTACTTATCCTGGAATCAGTGTGTCAGGATTGCTGGACTCTTGAGTGTGCTACTGGGAAGGGCTCTGGGGATCCTGTCCCTGTTAGCTGAGGTAGAGCTGGTCACAGAAGCAGAGGATGCCATGGCCTCCTTCCTGCCGGGCTGCATCCTGCTGGATCTAACGCAGCTGTTTCTCTCATTCTAGGTACCAGAGGAGCAAGAGCCACTCGCTGTACAGGAGGGCCCACATCTCCCTCACAGAAGCCCTGAGCCTGTGGCAGATCAACTTGTATGAACTCTTCCTGTGGCTGAAGGGGTCCCAGCTGGGGAACTGGGTCGTTGCTCTCCTGAGCTGGATGCACCATTCCACGTACTGACATGAACTGGTCGCAGAGGCCCGGCTGTTCCCTCCCTCCCTTCTGCTCTCCGTGGCACATTTGCATTTCTGACTGTTTCTATCCATTCTGTGGGCTATTTTTGGGTCTTGTTCCACCTTCTTGCTGCACTGTCCTTGCCTCTTACAGCATTAGCTTTCTCTGTGTGCTGAGAGTGGAGTCAGTACCGAAGCTCTGCCGTTCTGTGGTTTAGGAAAAGGAGGTGCGGGATACCATGTGCCAGGAAGGGCAGGGTACTTTCTTTCCCCATCTGAGCAGAGGAAATTCCACTCCAATTCCAGTGGGACTGCACTGGAAGAAAAAACCTGTCCTTGGCTCTTGCCTAAACAATCCTACAAAATTTAAGAGAATCCCATCCCTGCCTAGAATGCCCCAAAACATTTCTCAGACCCTGAGACAGAGGTGATAAGTCCCTTTCAAATCCAATAGGGTTTCTATAGTTTTTTGCAGTCTCTTTAGTCTGATTTCTGTTCAGGTGGGCAGAGGGTTTTCTCAGACGAGTGAGAGCCTAGGGAGAGCTGGCACTGGGGCTTCATCTCCCAGCACCAGGGAGCGGGGACCCTGATGGTGAGAGTGGTGGACTTGGAGTCCGTCTTTCTGAGGTTTGTCTCCTGACCTGTCAGCAAGTGCCTCTGTGGTTTTGATCTTTTCCTGGCCTGTTTCCTTGTAGGTGAATGGGGAAGGGGACAGTGATCCTGCCTCTTTTCTGAAATTCAGGGAAGACAGGAGGAATGACAACTCAGGGTTCTGAAACTGCTGGTAATATATGTGTACTGTGCAGTACTGCCACACAGCAAAATAAATGTGTTGTCAAAGACCTTTGGGGGAGGGATGCCTGGCTGTGTGCTCAGGGTGACCTTTGGGCCTCTAACTCGGTCCTGTTTCCATTTCTCCACTGGGTGATGCCAAGCAGCGCTGTTAACTCCTTGCAAGCCAAGTGCAATGGCCTCTTGGTCTTTCCTCTTCCCAAGAGACTTGTTCCACATCAGGGTCCTCTGGTGCTGCATCAGATGAGTGTTGGGATGGAATGGAGGAAGGGAGGAGGATGCACCACTCCTTGCCACCCAGATCCGTGCTGAGCCTGCAGACCACGCCGCCACACATCTTTGAGACGCCACCGTCCCTGGGCCACGCTGTGAGCGTGTCGCTTCCTGCGCAGGCGTGTCGCAGAGCCGGCTGGCTCAGGGCGGCCAAGAGGTTGGCTGACTTGTGAATGGGGAACTACTGAACCTGGGTTCTTGGCCTCCTGTGCAGCCAATCGCCTGACCCTGGCGTTAGCTCCCTGAGCCCTTCCCGCTGTGGGTACAACAGGTGGAGCGATGCGCCCTCCCGTCTTGGCTAACAGCAAATAGAGAAACCTGGGTCAGGCTGAACGTCCTCGCAGGGCTTGTCCCCAGGCTGGGCACTGACGGCTCAGAGGTTCCCCTGGCTTCTGGGCTGTGTGATGGCGTCAGGGAATGGAGTGGTGGCGATTGCAGTGACGAGACTCCTGAGTCGACAGGGAGTCACAGAGGCCCCGGAGAACTGCTCCTGCAGCCTGGATGTGAGTAATCCGTGCTCGTGTGAGCGGGCTGGCTGAATCAGCGCCCTGCTCAGGCATTGCGGCTTGTAGGCTGGCCAGTGTGGGTGGGCTTGCCTCGTTCTCCTCAGAAGTAGAGCTCTGCTCACAAAACCAGCCCGGTGCACCCAGTGACGTCCAGGCGACCCTCTAGCAATGGTCACCAACTTCACATCCTCATCTCGCAGCTGTCCATGACTGGATACATGGACCAGAGCACTAACCTGTGCATGAAAGCTCGCCCGCAGCGAGTCTCTCTGGTGGTATCCCTCGTTTCCAGAGGGTCCCGCATCACGGAGAGGCTCCCCGCAGCTGACATTTGCATTAACTGCCGAGCCCTCAGCTCTCAGCCACCGTGCCTGTTCTTTCACCCCTCCCAAATCCAGCAATGCGGCTGCTGGCTCTGAGTGTGGTAGGGAACCCGCAGCCCCTCAGACAGTTGTTTCTGGCGGCGTGCAGCAGGCAGGGCGGGCAGTGCTTGGGACAGCTTTGTCTCTTGACATTAGTCTCTGCCGGGAGGCTGCGTGCTTCAGCGCTGGCCGTGGGACTCCTCTGCCGGTTGTGCTCGACTCTCGCTCTTCCCACAGTCAATCAATGAGGGTTTGCCTGAGGAAAGAACAAGCAAACACCCGGAGTTTGACCCTTTAACATTCCTGCCTTGTCTTTTCGCTGAAAGCTCTCAAAGGTGAATGTGTTAAAAGGGTTTTGAAAAGACACTATCTCATCCCAGTTTGGGGTTGTCAGACGTGGGTAACGTGGATAAGCTCCGTGTGCTTGCCCTCTCCTTCCAGCCTGCGTTTGTTGTGTCTCCCCGCCAGCAAACATGGGCTCTGCCGGCGGTCCGCACACCAGCTGCCCGGCTTCTGCTGCCAGCCAGCGGGGCTTTGGTGCTAGATGTCGGCCCTGCAGCAGGTTCCTGAGCCCACCCACTCCTTCTGGGACTGAGAAGGGGGGTTAAGAGCTGGGGCCAGAGATGCAAAACTGATGGGCAACTCTCAGCTCCTGAAGTACCGTGTCGTAGCATCATAGTATCTCCCATCCAAAGGCTCCCAGTGCTCTGGGATGTGCTGGGGAGCCAGCAGTCGTTTAATTTAAATGCACCATCTTGGCTGGAGGTGGAAAACGGGGTAGTCAGGGTAAATGACCTCACCATGAAAAACTATGTGGGAATTTAGGGCATGAACAGGCTTTTTTACATCCAGCTGAAGAGGAAGCCAGCGAGTACATTAGTCCGGGCTGAACACCGTAGCCCATGCCTAGCACATCCAGTGAACTTCAGCGATGGCAAATGGGTGGCGTCAGATTTGCAGATCAAGGCCACACAGTGCCCTCTGCCATTTCCCAGGGGCGTAGGCACCTCGTGCACTCGCAGCGGAGAAGCTTGCCAAGCGCATCACTCCCTGCCCCCCATCACAGACCACCCCTGACCAGCACACAGCCCGGCCAGCGCCAAAGTCGTTCCCTCACAGTGACTGCCCGTGGGTCACCGGCGCTGCCTTCCCACATCACTGGGGTCCTGCCAGGAGCCTGCTCCAGCGTGGGCTTCCCACAGGGTCACAGCCCCCTTCAGGCATCCCCCTGCTCCAGTGTGGGATCCTCCCTGAGATGCAGGTGGGTCTCTGC
>NW_010242651.1:35302-39768 GCF_000690775.1 Eurypyga helias | reverse complement strand
GCTCCATGGGACAGGGGGGAGGCGCGAGCAGCTTCTCACAGAAGCCCCCCGCTACCAAAACCTCGTCATGCGAACCCAATGCAGGCGGACAGAAATTTCCTCCACCTTGGCTCCTCTCTAGAGGCAAGAGGCTGGGGCTGGCTCCTGCCCCTGCAGCCCGAGCTCTGGCCACCCCCATCTCACCCAGGGGGTGTGCTTGTCCTGGGTGATGGAGAGACAGGGAGTAAATGCAAGGCAAGGAAAGGAAATGCAAGGCAAGGCAAGGCAAGGCAAGGCAAGGCAAGGCAGGAGAAGGAAGGGGAAGGGAAGGGAAGGGAAGGAGAAGGGGAAGGGGAAGGGGAAGGGGAAGGGGAAGGGGAAGGGGGAAGGAAAAAGAAAGGGAGAGGAAAAGGAAAGGAGAGCTGCCTCCAGCAGCTGCGCACATTCTGTGCAGGATTGTAACAGCTGGACAGTGAGAGATTTACATTTGTAACTAATTAATTACCCTTCCTAGAAAAATTACACTTTCTAAGCATCATACATGTGATAGTGCCATCCCCTAATGTCCTACTCCATGGAGTATTGCTAGGCACTTTGAGCTGGAAAGCAAATCTACTAGTGGAGCAGCAGCTCTGCTGAGAAGGAGCAGGAAGGGGTTTCAGGGACCCCGGGTAAACATGAGCCGGCGGTGGAGCCCACGTCCTGGCTACATCTGGAGGAGTGTGGCTGGTGCGGCTACTCGTTCTCTGCTTGGTGCTGTCGAGTCCACACCTGAAATGCTGTCCTCCTTCCAATCTCCCGGTTCAAGAGGGATGCTGAAAAACTGGATTGGGTCTGGTGGGACAAGGCCAGGACCTGCTGCCCAGAGCCTGAGAGGGAGATGGGCTTGTTCAGTCTGGCAAGGAAGAAGCAAAGGGATGAGCTGACAATGGCTGGCACCTCTTTGAAAGGGAGTGAGAGAGGCAATAGAGCCAGACTCCTCCTGGCAGTGCCAGGTGACTTTGCAAGGGCCGAGGGTCACAAGCTACAGCTTGGATAGCGGGGTTTGCACACCCTTCAGGAGCAGGGTGGTGTCACCCAAGGAGGGTCTCCACCCCAGGAGGCTCTGAGGACGCAGCCAGCCGAAGCGTGGCTGAGCTGTTGGTGTCTCCCTCGGAGCAGAGGCAGATCCAGACGCCCCATGGCCCCTTTCAGCCAGCCTGCCCATAGAGCCACACAGCCACGGCACGGGGCAGGCGGGGGCCGGCTGTGGGATGAAGGTGGGTCTGGGTTGCAGATCTCTCCCTCTCTGTCAGTGTCTGTGCTCAGCCACAGGACAACATCCCTGCCCAGGGCTGCTCTTGGCTCCACAGCCCAGCCCAGTGGTGACTGCTGTTTCCATGGGGTTGGGTTGCAGAGCCAAGGCTGTGAGCCTGCCTGTCCCAGCTAGGTAGCTCGCCTTGCCAGCCGCCTCTCCGGTCCTTGGGCAAACCCCGCACCCACGGCGCCTTCTCGAGAAGAGGCAGCGTGTGCCTTCCCAGGGTCCTGCTGTGGCTCCCTCAGGCTGTAAACAGGATTCATTGGATCCCAATTCTTTTTGCTGAGGCTACTTTTCCCTACTCTGATACATGTGAGCGTAAATAATAGTCATAAAGCCTCTTCCCGTGACTGGAGTGCTGCAAGGAAGGTAACAGGACTGAGGTCTGGCGTTGCAGGACGTGCCTGCCCGTAAAACACACGTCAGCTGCTGGTGGTTTGCAGCGCTGGGTGCAGCGTGGATGTCGGCGACAAGAGAGTGTCTGCTGGGGTGGCTGCCCCTGCGCCCCTGCCCTCCTCTCAGCCCGCAGCCTAGCAGGGCCTCTGATTTTAATAAAGTGGAGATGGACGAGGTTACTAAATGGTAGCTAATAAACACAGTGACATGCACGAAGCCTGCTAGCATCATATTGCTCTTAAAGAAAATATGAAAAATAGTAATCGCAGTCATTTTTATTACTATCTTGTACTCCACCATGGCTAAACTATCCATCATGCTGATAAGGCTGAAGGGAAAACTCGGCAATAGAAGACGCATCTATCACAGGGCAGCCGGTCCCGCGGCCACCTGGGCTGCACCCAGTCTGCGCTGGGGCTGCGGTTGCTCCTCTACGTCGTGGGACCACCAGATAAATCGGAGCAGGATGAGCCTGTCGCCACCGGGAGCAGAAGGTCAGCATGAAAACAGCTGTTCTGCAGCAGCTGGCGTGGAGACCTGGTCACTGAGGTGATGTGGGCTGGGGACTTGCTTTGGGGTACCAGTGCACCTAAAACGCCCTGGTGCGAGCCGGGCTGAGCCCCAGGGGAAGACAGAGGGAAGGAAGCAGATTGAAGTGGTGTGGGAGGTCAGGTGAAAGCGTGGTACTGCTGCTAACTCTGCATGGCAGGCTGAACGGTCAGTTTTATGTGAGAAGAGGCTCATCCTGGAGAAATTATGCTTGGCTGTTCAATTAGAGAAGGCTCCGGGGAGACCTTATAGCACCTTCCAGTACCTGAAGGGGTCTACAAAGAAGCTGGGGGGGACTTTTTACAAGGGCCTGTAGTGACAGGACAAGGGGTAATGGGTTTAAATTGAAAGTGGGGAGATTGGATATCAGGAAGAAGTTCTTCACAGAGAGGGTGATGAGGCACTGGAACAGGTTGCCCAGAGAAGCTGTGGATGCCCCATCCCTGGAAGTGTTCAAGGCCAGGCTGGATGAGGCTTTGAGCAACCTGGTCTAGTGGAAGGTGTCCCTGCCCATGGCAGGGGGGGTGGAACTAGATGGTCTGTAAGGTCCCTTCCAACCCAAACCATTCTGTGATTCCATGATTCTATGAATTGCGTGCCCAGAGATTGAGAGTTACTGAAGCCAGGGAACGGGATGGAGGGCTGCACAGGCTATTCCCTGCAGTTTGCTCTTCAGCCCTTATCCTGCCTGGGTTATGTGCTTCAGGCTCCTGGGTTATGTGCTTCAGGCTTTATTTTGGAGACTGCTCCATGGTCTTAGTCTTGGGAGGTCCATCCCAGGTCTTTTCCCCCAGGGTTCCTTTTGCTCGCTGCATTTGCACTCTCCGCCAAGCAGTGACCGGACAAGAGATGAACCCTGGAGGAGCCTCTGCAGGAGGGTGCGGGGCTGCAAAGCTGCGCAGGTGCTCCAGCACTGTGTGCCTGGTCCCTGCTAACACCTGAATTTTGCTTTGGGAGCAGGTGCTCCTACAGCCCCTCTCCTGGAGCCTCCCGCCGAGGCTGGGCTGGGGAGTCCCACCCTGATGATGTGGGTGGCTCTGGGTGCGCTGCGTAAGCTGTCTCCACAGCCTGTCATCTGCTGGGAGCAGGGAAGGATTATATATTTGCCACATTATGCTGCTGAGGGAAAAAAGTCACGACAGAACGTGCAGCAAGCAAGCGGCAGAGCACAGAGCTGCCTGCTGTTACTGGCAGTTACCCCCTTCGCTTGCTTAGGGGCCTACGGATGTTGGAGCAGGAAATGTTGAACCTGGAACAGAAATCATGGAAAGGCCACAGAGCGTTGCAAGGGATGGCCCTGGGGTTCAGCTCAGCCTCGGCACTCCGGCACCACTGCGGGGATGGCCTGCCCAGGGACGGTGCCGCACTGGGTCATGCTCTGCATCCCAGGCGGTCCCATCCAAACGTGTCCAGCTGCAGTGGCAGCAGAGCGGAGCTGGTGAAATGGCTCTCTGCCTTTTGCCCTTCCCTGACTCTCCCTCCAGGCTGGGCCTCCAGCCGCAGCCAGCCCCGGCTCTGGCTGCTGGGGAGGTTTCAGGAGGAGGTGAGGCATCTCCTGGGAGAGAATTGTTTTGGACTGCCGTGGCATGTGTTGATGAAGCACACGAGAAATGTAAAGCAAGGCCTTGGGAATGGCCCAAAGCCAACTGCTGTGCTGCCGTGTCCCTCAGGTGGTGGCGCAACGGTGGTGGCTGACACCAGGGTCACCCCCAGCTTACACCAGGGTGATGCCCATCCCAGGGCACGGCCAGGGCATGAGGGTCAGCCGGGAGCACAACGTGATCGGGCTGCCTTTTGTCCTCCAAACCAGGGCATGGGGATGGGGTGTCAGGGGGTGGGCAGAGAGAGAGGGGCTTGACAGGCTGCCCAGCTCTGGAAATCAGCACCACTCTCTCCAGGGCTGCTGGCCACGACAAGTAACTGTACACAACACACCAAAGGTTGGGGCTGTCCCTGGGCAGCTCAGGCCACATTTGCTCACACTCCCCAGCCCTTGCACAACCCTGTATCCCACCTTCTTATCTTGCTCCCATTCTTACAAGCTCCCAGCCAACCAGCGGAGCTGTGACCGCAGCAGACATGAGGACCCACTGCCGTCTGCGCAGCCCCTGGCCCCTCGTGGGTACAGGGACAGGGAGCATCGTGACCTGCCAGAGCTGGCCCTAGGGAGGTAGCGCGCCATGGCCTGCCACTGGCCAGCTCGGACCATGCCTTTCTCCCCCCCACGGCAGGTTTTCCACCCCAG
>NW_010242651.1:0-35259 GCF_000690775.1 Eurypyga helias | reverse complement strand
CCCAGCGCCATCAGCCCCGCCAAGGCCCCCAGCCGGCCGCCGAGACACTTACCTGAAATTAGCTGTGGCCAGCGCGTTGCAGAGGTGAACGCGGTTGCGATTATGAATGCACTCCTTGTTTGTCTTTTCAGTGCCGAAATCCTGTCAGCGCGGAGAAGCGATAATAACATGCTATTAAGTTCTTTCTGGATAATGTAATTCAGGAGTCAGGAGGCAGTTTGGTCATTTATGCCTTTGAAAAGCTCAGAATAATTTTCAGTGTCATTATCTTCCATTTTAAAGAGCCTGTTTCAAACATCAATACCGAGAGCCCCTCTCCTCGCCCCCTCCCCCTTACTCGGGCGGTTTTCTCCCACCTTTTGTTCCTGTTTTCTCCGAGTTTTCAGGGATTTGGGGTTTGTTTCCAGTCACTCATACACCCCGAAACACGCACCGCGCCCAGCCCTTTCTTGCTCCCTTTCTCTTTTTCTGGCGAGTTTGGGAACCAGCTGCTATTTTATTCAGCGTCTCGCAGTCGTGGGAAAACGACCAGCCGCTTGCGAGGCCCGGCCGCGCCGGGGCCTCGGTGGCGGCGGGAAGACGGCGGATGTGATGTCGGGTTTGCAGGGAAGGAGCAGGACTGAGGGGGTTCGGAGCAGCACGTGTCCCAGCAGGCCGTGGCACAGAGACCCCCTGCGGCCCAGCCACCCTGGCACAAGCAGCCACCCAGCTCCAGACCACCGCTCCCTCTGCCGATGCAGAGCTTGACGCATCATTATGTTCTTTGCTCATGCTTTTCTTAAGTGTGTGCTTCAGTGTGAGCGGTTAATGGATGATTTTGCCCCGAAATAGCCCCCAGGACAGGGAGCAGAGAGGCTTCTTAGCAGCTGCAACTTCAACACCAGCTTACACTGCAGGCATGAAAACAGACAGATGTCTCCAAGTGAATGCAGCAAAAATTATTATCCAGAACTGGGGCAGGAAAACAATCCGGCTCCTCTCCTGCATGCACAGAGCACGGCTGCAGAGGAGAGTTTTATTCATTAAGTTAATTGGCAATGATCCCTGAAATGTCAGCCTTGGCCTTAAGTTCGTTTGCAGGCTTGGAAAGCGTCCTAGCCCTTCTGTGTTGAAAAGAGGAAGGTATGTGGCTCCTTCCATTTTTTTATGTGCTGGCACTGCCAATGTTTCAGTGCAAATAGGAGGGATAATGCCCTTCCATTTGCTACTTTCTTCCTTCGGAAGGGAGAATGGGATCTCCCAAGCAGAGTACAGAAATCCCACAGGGAGCAGGGAAGAGTCGCATCCATCATTAAACCTGGGTCATACTGCTCAGCAGCTTCCGAAGGA
Organism: Eurypyga helias; assembly: GCF_000690775.1. Lineage (NCBI taxonomy): Eukaryota > Metazoa > Chordata > Aves > Eurypygiformes > Eurypygidae > Eurypyga > Eurypyga helias. The sequence continues at coordinate 33,930 of NW_010242651.1, read as the reverse complement.
ACTGGCGGGCCCTCCTGTGCCAGCGGGCGGTGGGGTCAGGCTATGACCCAGCACGAGCTCATTTGCGGCACGGGTGTGGGAAGACTTGCAGCGAGAGCAGGCTCGTTGGCCTGGCTCTGCCTAGAGGATGCAGGAGCATTAGCGGCGGAGTGTGGCTTCATCACGGAGCTGGCCCAGCGGCGTTAGCACAGAGGATACAGTCTCCTTGGGACAAGTGTAAGGAGGGGGTGAGGATGTTCTGTCCTTCCTGAGAGATGGAGAGGCCTTTTAAACACTTTTGGCAGTCCCGGACATCAATGCATGGTTCAGCGCTGGCCAACGATGCCAGGAGGGGAATCCACAATGACGGCAAACTGGGTGCAATGGGTGCGTCTGCTCCCAGAGCCGTGCCCTCCGTCTGTGCAGAGGCCACGGGAACAGGGACCGGCCACTGCTCCAGCCGCGATGGGCTGTGCCTGCCTCCATCGCCTGCCGACTCTCTGCTCTGGTCCAGCTGCAAGCGCCCTTCTGAGCGCGGAGGCGGGTTAAATGTGTTTCCTGTGACCTGGGGTATTTCCGTGGTTTCTCCCATGAAGGTTTTCTGGTGCTTGGTATTGTAGCTCACGATGCAATCTCTCCCGCTGTGGGTACGCTCAGAGAGTCCTCTCTCCGCTATCCACCTACCTATTTTCATTAAATCTAAAGGACTTCTATTATCTCTGGGATCTCTACGCCTCTCTCTTGGTTGAAACTGGAGAAGGATTTGAATAAATGCCTGTCAGTAGGGAACTGGTAGAGGGTCACACAGCCCAGTTCCTCTTCTCAGGCAGCTTGATGGGATTAGCTGTCTGCCCTTAAAAACTGAATAACAAGGGAAACAGAAAGAAAATAAGGGGAAGAAAGGATAGTGAAAAGTGGAAGAAACTGGACTTCCTAAGTGGTTTGTTGTATCAGCCAGATCTCACTTCACCAGCAGCCCGGCCATCCTAGCCCCACTCCCAGCAAGGAGCCTGCATCTCGCTGTTCGGTCTCCCTTCTCACAGGTTTGTCCCCCTTTCAATCCATTTCTCAGCCTGCCTTCTCCCCAGTTTCTGCTGCACTGGCAGCCTGTGTGCTACCACCTCACAATACAGCTGGCCGGAACAAGGGGCACGGCAAAGGGGGCACAGGGCATGCAGCTTCCCTTCGCTCTGTGCTTCAGCCACGAGATGTTGCCCCACCTCAGCTGCATGAAGCTGCCCGGCACAGGCTGCATGGTGCATCCATGTGCCGAGCCATTTCCCTCTTGCGTCTCCAGCCGGGCCCTGCCTTCAGAACCCACTGTGCAGCGGTGTTTCTGCCACTCTTGGTTTGCCTCTCCAAGACATCTTGGCAGGCTGAGGGTTTGGGCTGTATTGTAAGATGGCGATGTTGCTTACTGACAGTCCTTATTGCAGAGGGATGGTCAGCGCCTTTTAGATCACTCTAAAGTTCAGCGGTTTGGTCTTAAACGGTGGTGTAAATCAGACCTCAGCTCAGCCTGGGTGGGTGGCTGGGACAGACACAGTAGTTGAGCTGGAGGCGTTTTGGCAGGGCTGTGTGGAGAGCCAGGTCGGCAGTGACATCACTGAGCCGGGAGGTGCCATCCCACCCTTCATGAGAGGACGGCATGGGCTTTGCGTACAGAAGGGTAGGGTTTGAGGCCGTGGAGCTCTCGTATGAGCATGCATATGTGTGCTCATGTTGCTGCGTGCCCATGCTCTCTGGAATGCTCAAGTCCAGCCTGTGCTGGTTTTGCTCCCAGTGTGCTGCATCCTCTGCGCTCTACCAGCCGTGTGGCCGGAGAGACCTTCCAGCACGAGCCAAAGGACTGCGTCAGACCCCTGCGTGGCAGCTGGCCGTTTGGTTGATGGATTATCCACTCCGAACATGAGACAGCAATCTTCAGAGGAACAGACCCAGAGAAAGGGGCAGAGTTAATCGCCTTGAGCATGGGCAGCGGTCAGAGAGGGAGACAGTGGGCAACTGTAAGAGAGAGCGGTGGGATTTGGAAGGGAAGAGGAAGCAAAAGGAGAATAAAAGCATAGAGCTAAAAGTCAAGGACTTTTACTTGGCTAGAAGGGACAGAAGAGGACTGGGTGTTTTACATCAGGATGAGAGTCGGCCTCCACCCGCATCCTTGTTTTGTCATTGATTTCTCATTGTTCAATGGCAAACATCCGCCCAGGATCTCTCCACAGTGGGACGATGCCCAGAAATACACGAGAGAAGCAGAGACCATTGTCACCATTGCCTCTACTGGGGTGGCAATGAGAAGTGCTCAAGCAGGTATTTTATGCCTTACATCTTCAAACAGCTGGATTCTGCTGGAGACTATACTTAGAAGCAGGAGAATTTAACTTACAAAGGCAGCTCTGCGTTACTACAGGGTTCAGAGAAAGATGTTTTTGAACTCCCCACTACATTACTCCAGGGAAGCCGTTCTGGGCTTCACACCAAACTAACTGCATGTTGGGCAGGGAGTTTTGTCACTTTTCTGTACATCTTCAACTGGGTCAATAAGTATACTAGCCACGATTACCAGATCTTAACGGGTTATCTCCAGTCTTCTACTAGCCTGCACAGTACCTCTCTTCCCACAGAAGTGCTTTGATATGGATGGATTAGAAGTGTTAAAAGTGCTGAGAACTAATGCCTCTGTTAAAAAATACATAACCAGTGTCAAGAGACAGGATATGTTTGTAACGTTGAGGCACGTGCCAGTGGATAATCCCACTACACATAGTCTTTCAAGTTATTTTTCGGATGTTTGGCCATGGAAGGATGTGATGTGGCACAGGGGTTTTGCAAGTTCTGGGGCAGAGCCAGGAGCCCTGAAGAGAGAGCGTTGTAAGCACCACTGCTCTGCTTTGGTCTTTTATTAATGTCAGTTCAAGGGGAAATCCTCACTGGTCCTGGGCTGTGTTCCCCAACAGAGCCCTTGCGGGCCTTCACCGCCTCTGCTCCAGGGCTGCGCGTATAGCCAAAATGTGCAGAACATCCCCAGGCACAAATCTCCTAGTTCTCCTTTGCTGGAAGGACAAACCACATGCCCTGAACATCTGGCATTACATAGACTGAAGGACACTGGTGATGTCTGAATGGAAAAATGTAATTAAAATATTAACAGTAGTCATAATTAAAAGCTGCCACTTCTACCGTTAAACTGGAATCCTAATGGATGGATTAGGCCAGTGCTCCGTTCAGCCCAGTCTGCAACCTCCAAACGTAGTTCATCCTGGCTGGCCTGCAGAGAGGTGAAAAAGCCACACAAATGGACAATACTTAAGACCTGCCAACTGGAGAAGTTTCCTCCTACTCCGTACTTCTCTTATAGCAGATCTGAATTTTTAATAAGAAAGTTTCTGTCTCTTCTGTTAACTCATACAAATGTACATACGTATGTGTTTACATGTAATGCAACTGTGCCTGTTTTCAGTAACTGCTGAGTACCTTGAAACCTCTGTCTTTATAAGCAGCGCAGGGCACTGTGACTAACCAATTGACAGTGTCTGTCTGGGCCCAGCCATTCCTTGTGACACAACCGTGGCAAAGACTGAGTCACAGTGGTCACTGGCATGTCCTGCCTAAGCCCTCCTGGTCATATGAGTCACCTGGCTCTGTCACGTCACCAGATCATCTTGGCCCACATAACTGTGGGCTGGAGTTGAATCACCAAGACTACATGAGGCATCTCGGTTCCCAAGATCAGTTCAGTTGCTCCAGTAAACTGCAGGTAAACTCCAAAGATGGCCTTTAAAAATAAAGGTGTGCTCCATCTTTAATATTTAATCAGAGCAATTTGTGTTTGGGTTTGTGTTCTCCCACTCAAACTGATGCTGCCTGTGACCATCGCATCAGTTGTGTTACAAGGTGAGTCGGGCTTGGGGAACCTCTCCTGCCTCTTCCCACACGTTGGGCTGATTTTGGGCTGTAGAAAGGACTGTTGGGAAGCCAGAGAAAAGACGTTGCTGGTCACTATGGAAGAAGGAATAGCTTGAACTGCTGGCCATCGTGGCTTTCGGGAAGGAGTCAAGAACAAGAGCTGCAAGAGGTTTAGCTGAAGAATTTGGAGGAGGCAGAGTAGAGGCCCTTGAGGTGGAGACAAATGGACAGGAGATGGAGGAGGAGGACTCTTCCATGGGATGAACTCTCAGACTTTATATGTGTGTGTGGGGGATGGATCCTCCTATTGATTGCCACTGCCTGGTGGGCCCGCAGAGCTGGCGGAGCATGGAGGCTGCTGAGGAGCAAGGTCTTGTGGGGATGTCTGTGGTCCCAAGCCTAAGGGAGACAAGAAAACTCTGAATGTGATTCAGAGAGCAGCCTTGCAGATACACCACAAGCTTGCCCTGCAGGGATCCCCCTTGGGATGACAGGACATTCCCTATCCTGGCCTCTCTGCCCTCCTCCTGAAGCCACCAGCAGGGTGGAGACGAGGGGAAGTGTGGCAGCGCCTGATCCGCGTTTCTGCCTCCGGAGACCCCAGCCCTGTGCTTGCTGTGCAGCACTGATGGCATGCTCTTAGGCAAACGCAGGTTTTGCAGTTTTCCTCTGCTAGTGACATCACCTGACAGTACCCATCGCTCGAGGGGGACAGTTTAATAGGTAAACTACAATGGGAAAAGAGCATCTTGGTTCCAAGCACTTGATAAAGGGTCTTAAAACCCCCAACCACAGCAGCCTCTGGGGCCAACGTGACTCAGTGCCTTTGGCTGGCGTCTTTGATGACATCGCTGGTGATTAAAGGTTTTTCCCAAGCAGCAGAAGGCTTAACCCTTGATTTACAGCAAGCGCTAGTATCTTAACACCAGCAGTATTTCTTTTTTGCTGTTGCCAGGGTGCGGTCCAGATGGGTGAAGAGTGAATGTCCCTCTTCTTGCTGGGCTGAGGGGAAGGGATACATGGGGCACACTAGAAGCTGTCCTGCCATTACAGACGGGACAAAGCAAGAGGCCAGCCAGCTTCCACTCGTCATAATCAGGAGCTCGTTAAGGATTCTAATCAGGCAGAAATATTTTCCCATCAACTGTAACGAGGTTGCAGCTCTGGGTCTTGGCTGCTTTTTTTTCTTGCTGAAGGTAACAAGTGTATCTCCTGAAGGTTTTGGTAGCTCGTTTGGTGACACGTGGGTGATGTGGAGAAGGAAAAGGAGAAAAGGGCAGGGGGCAGAGCCAGGAATGCTGAGGTTTGTCTCAAGGAGTGGGAGTGTTTTGCCTGGTCACCTGAAGAAAGGCAAGTATTTTCCTGCTTCTCTGTCGGAGACAAAGCCAAGGGAATGGTGGCTGGGGAAAGTCCTGTTCGTGGAGATGGTGGTGGCTTTTGAATACATGGTAGTGTACCTCTCCTTGGACTTCTTTGCAAGCCTCACAAGGATTATATGAGGGGACCTTCACCCTGTCTTGGGTGTAGGCTGTGGGCCTGGGATGGTGTGTGGTGGCAGCTGCGAACAGGTGGGTGAAGGTGTGAGAAAAGCAAAGCAGCGCTGAGGCTTTTGGAGGGGTGCTGTGCTCTGTGGAGGCCACGTGAGGAGAAGCCTGCAGTCAAAAAGTCTCTGGGAGACTCAAAATATAAACTGTACTTTATGAACCAGGAATTGACAATTTTGCTGAGGCTAATACCAGGTCTTATTGACTGGCCAAAGCTACCAAGCTTATTGACCCTGAGAAGCTGCTCTTAAATATGGAGATCTGTGGCAGGCCGTATTTATTACGAAGATAACCCCTACTCTTGTTAATCCCCCCCACCCCTGCTCAGTGTCAGCCACTCAATAACCTCACAGATTGCTCTGGCTCTGCAAAGCCACCTGTCCGCTGAGACAAATGTCCTCCTTGCCTCCCACCAGTGGCGAAGGTTGCCATCGGGCTGGAAGCCAAGAGCTGTTGTGAAGTGACGCAAATTTGTGGCAAAACTGTTTGGGGAGTAAGGCGTAGTTCCGTAAATTCTGCACCTGCTTTGCTGTCAAGAGGCTAAAAACCAGCTTTGGCTTGTGCAGACCCTTCAGAGCAGTCCTGAGTTTTTCAGGTTCTGTAGAAAACCTATGCTGCGTCCGTCTGTCCTTCCCTGGGCTCCTTCGTGCCTGATGCTCTGTGGCTGTTGTGGCTGGAGAGGCCGTAACAAATGGAGTGGATGTTTCCCTTCGTTGCAAAGACCCTCAGAAGCTTGAGGAACAATGTCAGAGAGGCAGTATCCAAGATGGAAGGGAGTATAAGCAAGGCTAGGAGGCTGCTATCCAAGAAGAGTCTGTAGCTGGAAAGGAAATGCTGAAGATAAGCTAAAAGACTGCTTTTGGCTAGCTCTCCCTTCCTGCAGCATCAGGAAATGGACCTGGGAAGCATCTACTAGATGCTGTTACAATACAGTGGTGTGTCTCTCTGGGCTGTATCACCCTCCCAGTAGCCTTTGTTGAAGGCTGGATAGCTATAGCTGTAGACAGACAGGGTTGAAGGCACATTCCCTACCTCTTGCAATATTTTTCTGTCTTCCTAGCTCACAACATGTGAGACAAAAGCAGTTGGGCGTTAAAACAAAGCTACTCTGATACAGTATCTAGGTACTGGCTAGCCGCGGAAGCGTTCAAGGAAAAGGACGCTTGGTGTCTGTTTGTGTTGGGGCATTAAATTAGATTTACTTTAATTTGGACAGAAGAACGTTAAGTACAAAAATTAAAACACACAAGTAATTAGCATCTGAGGTTGCAGGAAGCAATTCATTTAGTAATTCCACAGTGAGCTTGCCAGGTTTAAGGTTCTTAGGTGTGTTTTTAGTTTTTTTTGCTTCTGGCAATCTTCGAACTGCTATCTCCATGCTATGTTGCTTCACACCTGGGTTGACCTGCCCTTATGATGTGTCCTTGACACCCAGTCAAGGTGGGTTTGAAGCAGAAACACTTCTATAAAAATGCGAGTGGGAAACCTCTGGCTCTTTCTAGTGCTAATAACAGTGAGCTTGTATCCTTCACTAATGTGGCTGTGCCCCTCTGCTCCCACCTGAGCCCCTTCAGAGCCCCTGGATGCGCACGCCCTCTTCGGAGGGCCTCGTTCGCAATACCGGGTGTGTGTGCAGGAGCGAACGCAGAGGAGGGGTGCGAAGGGGGCTGGTGTCCAGTCTGAGACCGGTGGAGGGCCTGAAGACCTGGAACCCAACCAGGGTTTCTGGCAGCACTCCTGCTGCTTATTCTCAGGCTACGTTTCCCTGTAAACGGTGCTGTTTGCCCACCCAGGTGCGAGGAGACAGGGAGCTTGGTGTGGCGAGGACGGAAGCCTTGTGCATGTTGCGGGGTTTAGCCAGGGAGTCGCCGGTACGTGTACAAATTCCCCGCTGCCTGATCTGGAGGGTACCCAAGGAGACATGCGGCCAAGCTGTGCCGCGATGGCTGTGCAGTACAGCTCTTCCAGCAGGCAGCCTGCACAGGCTGTGGAAAGGAGCATGATGAGTAATTATGTGCTGTGTTACAACACAGCTACACAGGGAGGTTTAAATGGCTTTTTCCAGCTATTGCCTGATTGCTGCTGTGTTAACAGGAGCAAGGATCCTCTCTCTTGGCATTCAAACTCCCTTCCCCCACATGCACGCTACAGCATTTGTAGCAGAGACTTAAGCTTTGAGCTAATTTTGCTGCTATTTTTGAAGTCCTCTACTTTCACTGTCATCTCTATCCTTCCTTTCCAAAATTGTGTCATGCCTGCTATCCACCCGTCTATCGCAGCCCCTTGCCGCCTTCTCAGCGTGTCAGCACTAGGGCATTCAGAGGCAAGCGCTTTGCTTGGCACGCATGGTGTTCTTCGCAGCAGCTACAAGAGAAAGCCACAGGAAAGGCACGTTGGCTCAGTTGCATTAGTGCACTTGGCTTTAGGGAAGATGAGGCTTATCTTGAAGCAAGTGCCCTAAATCAGGCTACATTGCTGCTTCAAATGCATGGAGATCCTCAGGGTTTTAACTTCGGAACAGCTACTACCACGGACTTCTGGTTGGTTGGTTGGGGATTGTTTCAGTATGCTTTAGAATGGTCCCCAAAAGTGAGTTGAGGTAAAAACTAAGGCTTTGCATTGAACTGTAACCATCTCCCACCAATATACTCAGTGTTTCCTTTCACTTCTCTATCAGCTGGGAAAAAGGAAGGGAAAAAATGGGGTAGGTTGGTAAGATAGCCTGGCCTGGCTTCTACATCAACTTCCTCTGTTTCCTAAAGTATTACAGTGGCATTTTCCAGCGTAAGTCATGGAGTGCAGGTAGTGCATGTCCACTTAATAACCTGGGAGTAGCAGCCCATCTCCGCGTCCTCACCCATCAGCTGAGCCACTTCGCCAGCCTTTCCTTCAGATGTATATCCTGTGGAGGGGGCGAGTAACCTGGAATTGACCTGCCTATCTGGGACTAGGGTCCAGATCAGGAAGGAAAGATGGGTTTAGTACTGTAATAAGTGAAAGAAGAACCACTGACTTGTTGGCATAGAGCCTGGAGTTGGGCACTGGCTTGGGAAGATGGAGGCAGGGAAGAATCGGTGTGGTTTTGGGCATGTTAAATCCATCTTAACACTGGCCTAAGGAAGTGAAGTTGGGTTAAGATTTTTTTTTTCTGATGGACTAACAGAGAATGCACAGCCTTGGAGAGGGCCAAGATCATATGGTGTGGAAGTAAACACCTATTTTTGTTCAAACAATGTTGAACGGTTCATCCCAGCATTCTAGTCTCCTGGCAACAGTGAAGAACAGACCATACTGGGACCACTATTTTAATCAACCTAATTGCAGGTCCTTTCTCTCCTCCCCCAGCAATCAGCCTCCTGGGAGATGGAAAATCCTTTCGAGCACGTCATCTAAAGGACTTGGAGACTCTCTAGTTTGCCACGCTACAGTTACACGTTGCTCAGGTCTGTGCAGTACTTGTTTCATATTTCTTGCCTGGAAACAAGGCATTACTTTTAGGGGTTTGCTGGTTTGTTTTGTTTTTTTTTTTTCCTGTTATGTTAGAATGAATTTTTTACTCTCACTTCACTAAAAAAAAATCCAGTTGGATATTACCTCAAAATAGGAATGCTTTACATTTCTGACCTGTTTCTTTGGCTATCTCTCTGCCTGCCCATGATGTTCAGAAGGTCTCTAACTCTTGCTCCTGTCCCCTCTCTAGAGCGCTTTCTTGCCTATGCAGATATGCAAAACAATAAGTGTTTTGTGTACAAACATATGATGATAAGAACCCCCTACTCTTACTGGAGAAAAATCACCTATTTTCAAGCTTCTAAAAAAAAAAAACCAAAAGTCTGTTCTTCTAATATTTTATCAGTGCAGTTAGTTTAATCCCCACTTTCTCAAACTCTTGGAGTTCTGCAGCCTCCTGGGCTGCCCTTCCATGAGCAATGGGAGGAACCAGACCTAGCACTGAGTGGCAAAACATGGCACAGTGAGCAATTCTGGGATGGTGAATGATAATGTGGAGAGCTCAGAAGTGTGCAGCCACACGGAAAAACTGGTGTAAAGGCTGGTGCGAAGGTGCTTCAGTTCACTGTAATGTAATTGCTGTGCTTAGTGCCAAGGAACCAGGGTGTCTCTTTGCCCCTTGCTCTTGTTTCACTGTCTCTAACTATTGCCCCTAAACCACAAAAATCACTCTCTTGTACTTTTCTCTTTGAAACTGTATACATGGTGCTGGGTGAACAAACCCCACTGCTCTACCCCGCTGCCCTGTGACAGTGATGTAACACCGGTCCCAGTGTCAGCTGGCAGGGTACATCAGAGGCTTCCCCTTCTTGCTTCCTCTTCTCCAAAATACCTGAAAATATTTAGGAAGCCATTTCTACCAATTTTTTTTTCTGGCTGAACTTTTTTCCACGATGTTCAAAGGATTGACCTCCAATCTAGCCTTGTGAGTCAGGCGACCTGAACTGCAAGCTGGCCGCTAGCAATGGTTCTTCCAGGATCACTGCTGGAAAACCTCTGCTCCCGGGCATGAAAAGAGACTTCTGTTTCCACACCTGATACCTCAGCACCCACTGCCCATGTGAAACATGCCTGAGACATGGGTAGGCTCCAGCACAGTGAAGAGCAGTTGCTGGAGGTTCCTGGTGCCAGGGTGGGCATCCGGCCATACTGGGATCACTGGGTGCCCAGGAAGTTCTCCTGCCCTTCTGCCAGGGAGCTGTGAAGCGCTGGGCAGTATCTTGAGCTCTGCCATGGACCTTGATTGAGGCAATCTGGTAGGCATTAGGTAAGGCTGATGCAATTGGTTTTTTTCCCCTGCTCTGCTCCAGTGCTGTAGCCCAGCAGAGGCCTGCCAGAGCTGGGATCAGCATGCAGCCCTTGCAGGGGCACTAAATAAAACACCTGGTGCTGCCCAATGGCTCCTCAATTCCCACTGTGTTGCTGCTACAGGAATCCTACTTTCTTTCCTCATTTGTATCTTTGCCCTCCCTACCCCTTTTCTTTTTAAAAAAATCCACTGAGCGATTAGATTTGCAAATGAACGGGCAGGGAAGTGCCAGCAAAAGGGAGCTGGAGCTGAGGAGTGCAGGTATAATTACTGTAATTAACTCAAGCAGCAGGGGCACAGCCAGCGATGGGAGCATAGCTCGGAGATGCCGTGGGCGAGAGATGGGAGAGGAAGGATGGCCAGCCACAGAGATCATCCTCCGCCCCACGGGTGCCGGTTCCCCGCCTGAGCGCGTCAATAAGGAAAGCGTGGTGTTGCCCTGCCCCTGCGACAGGGCCTCTCCGACACCCGCAGAGCTACTCCGACACCCACATCTCCGCAGCTGAGGTGCAGCGGGAGCTCCTTCCGTCTCATGACAAAACTACTCCGTGCTCTTCTTCGGCAGCTTCGGGTTGCCCTGAGCCACCGTTTCCCATTGATCCCCAGGAGCAGGGGGTGCTCGGCGTGGGGCAGGACTAGCCCCTTGCCTGGCAGGCAGAGCCGGAGCACAGGGGGAAAAGCCCTGCAGCCCCTGGGGCCTATCCAGAGGAGCTGGGACGGCTAGCTGACAGCTTCTCACAGCCGCTCTTTGACACCAAAATGTGTTACTCGTTGACTTTGCTAGGTGCTGGTCGGGGACTTTATGGTTGATGTAAGACATGATGTTAATTATCCTCAGCACTGGCAGACTGAATAGGGAGCATGACCTTCTTAATGTGGAGGGAGTCGTCATGGGTCCGTATAGACACACATCCATGGCACAGGGCTTGGGGGGGGGCGGATGTGTGTGTTTCATGCACTCCTGATCATCTTAACACCAGAAGAGTTTTAGGATCACTTAAGAAGGAAGGGATATGCCTTTGCCTGCTCTGATTCTGCTGATTATAGTCCTGTGGGCACTTTTTCTCCCCTTGGTAGCATACACCCCCATAACCCTGACCCGTTCAGCTGGGAGCACTGCAGGGTGCAGCGTATGCACTGCATCACATCCTCTCTCCCCGTTCCCATTCCCACGCCCTGCAGCAGGACAGCGTGCTGTCCACCTGCACAGCAGGTCCTGCAACAGCTCTAGCTCGTGGGAGAAGCGCTTCTCCTAGTCTCATAGAGACGTGGGGAGGTGATTTCAAGTGCAGGTGCTGCTAACATTAGTTGCCACTGGTATTCTATGCTTACAGTTTGGGACTGGTTTTAGGGTTTTATAATATTTTTAGACATGACCTTAGTTTTTGGGGTGGGTGCATAAGATTTAATGTATGAGAAGTTTACACAGGGAAACACTAAAAAAAAAAAACCCACCAAAACCCATCCCAACCAAAAAACCCATCCAACCAAAAAAAAAAACACCCCAAACCTCTTTAGTTTTGGGACTGCACAGACCAGTGAGCCTGGGATGTAAGCACTTCCCCTCCTAGCCGGGGCTGCTGAGCAAGGAAGGCATGCACAGGGAGCCGTAGGGCTCTGCAGCTCTGTGGTCACCCCTAGGAACCGTTACACGGGCTTATTGGGGAAGGACGACTGTGTTTTTGTTACTGAAAGATTTGTGTCCCAAGCTCTGCTCCACGTAGGGTTGAGGGCACCTGTATGTGTGTCAGACGTATTTAGAAAACAGATTTGCTGTAGCTGGGGGGACTGGTGTGTGTGTTCTGCTGTACCGTAAAAACTTCAGAACTCTCCCTTTTAACTGTGGAAAATGTCTGATATAAGGGAGGGAGCATGGAGTGTTCTGTGTCAGTTCTGTTGAAGTTTGCTACTGGTGATCAAAATAGCTATAGGAAATTGGATTGGAAGGGTCTCTGAGAGATCATCTAGTCCATCTCCTTGCCCCAGGCATGTTCAGCTGCACCTCCTTTGCCCTTAACAATATTTTGACTGAGCTCTGGGCTATCTATTCCAGTGTTTCCCTGTTCTTAATAGATTAACCCAAATCTTTTATGCTGAAGCTGAATTTATTGCCTCTTAATCACCGTAGGCATGGAAAACAGATTATTCTTTTCCTTGTAGCAGCTGTTCAGATATTTGAAAACTGTTAACGGTGCCCTCCCCCAGTCATCTTTATCCAGACATCTTCTGTCTGTTCTGTCTGCTCTTGTTGGCCATGGATCACCTTTGCCCATTCCCCTTCTTCTCTCCTGGTCTTTCTCCAATTAGCCTCTGTCTCAGAGCGGGACACCCAACACTGGACGTAGTCCTCCAGGGAAAATCCGACGTCACAGGTTTGTCAGACCAACCTTAGCACCTCAGCACCTCAACCTTAGCACCTTGCTTGTCCTGTGGTCCCGAGACTTGGGTTTTACTGCTTTTCCTCTGGAGACATGCGGTAACTTCCAGACTCCTTTTTGTAGAATTGCCACTTGGACAGCTTTTCCTTTTTCTGTATTTATGAAGTTGATTATTCCTGCTTAAGTCTAATTACACAAATATGTCCTGGTTGAATTTCATCTTGTGTTCTCAGATCATTTGGCCAATTTGCTGTGATTGTCTTGTATTCTATTTCTGTCCTCGAGCGTATTCAGTCCCTCCCAGCTTGATGTCATCTGCACATTTAATAAGTATACTCTTTATTCCATTATCCAAGTCATTAATGGAAACATTGACTAGCACTGGACCCTCCAACAAACACCTGTAGGATCCACTCAATACATCTTTCATCCAGCAATGAAATAATGATAACTCTTTTCAAGAAATGTTTTTCTAACCAGATTTTATTATCCCACAGCAGGTTCACCTAGACAATCTTTTCTTGAATATTGTGAGTCACATGTCAAAATGTCAAAAGCTTCACTAGAGCTGAGACATAGCACCCGCTGCCTCCCGAGCCCTGTTACCCTGTTGGAAAGGGAAACTAGATCACTGACCAGAGCTGCTCTTGCAATTCCATACTGGCTGTTATGCTTCTCTTTAAGAATAATTTCTACCTTAGGTTCAGGACCTCTCCTGTTGAAAGGATATGGCTCAACACTTTAAACCAACAGCTCTCAGCAGCTTCATGTATGCTCATAAAATCTACTTCATGCTTGGAGGTAGTTACTAATAATGTTATTTATACTGAAGGGAAGACTGAGTCCAACAAAACCTTGATGATCAGTCACACTCCAAGAAAGTTGAACGTAAGAACTGACCCAGGGAAACTTGTTCCTAGGTCCTAGGCCAGAAATATAACTTGGCTGAGACGGGATGCACGCCTTGATGCCTATGGGCAGCATGACTCTGCAGCAGCATCAGCAGCTTTCTTCAGAGATGCAGCCACCAAATGGGGCTGTTTGTGGCCACCAAACCTCTTCAGGTTGAAGAGGCTCATGGCTCCCTGGCCAGCTGCACTGGGTGTGGGGCTACTTAACAGACACTATGCAGGGGCAGTGCTTAAAAGAAACTGTAAGCATAGTCTCACATTCCCTAAAAAAAAATAACTTGCATCCTAACCCAGGAATGGGGATCAGGTTGTGCATCCCAGTTGCTCAAAGGTGTCCTGGGCTGAGACTTTGGGCAAGCACCTTGCTCGTAGCATGTCCTCCTTCCTTGTGCGTGCCTTGCTGCTGGCTTTGGTGGCCCGTGGCTGCGTCCCCAGTGCCTTGCCCAAGGGGAATGTTGGCACCATCTCTGCTTCAGGTGAAGAGCAGTACGTAACTCCGGACTGCTGGCTCCCCGGGCTGAGCATTGGTACCGCCTGGTGTGCTGCCAAGCACCTCGGCTACGTGCTCACCCCAACGGCTGCCTGCTTGACTGGGTTCCTCGCCGCCCTCTGCAAACATGGGCATTTAAATGCTGTACGTTCAACAGGCAACTGTCAGGGAATCTCAAATTGCAATTGTCTACCTCTTGTTGCTGGGATAATTGGATGGTAAAAAGCAGAAATACTGACTCCCCCACCCCACCAATAAGTGCATTTAGGTATTTTTAGCAAGCAAATGTGCCAAAATGCAGAAGCTACTAAATATAGAAAGTCTCAGCTTTTTTTTCTTTTCTTGAAATCTTATTGATGAGATCTCTGCCTCGTGTACTTAGGAAAGAAATGAAGCAATCAACAGCAATATATAATTTTTTCCGGTTTGGGGGAAATTTTTTGTTCTGACCCATTAATTCCCCAGCTGTATTCCAGCATCACACAGGGCAGCATTAGCATGACTGAAGGGAATCTTTCATTCTAAAGTTAAGGTTTTTAGTTTTTCAGGTCTGCCAAGGAAAGACTCACCTGTCACTGCACCATGTTGTGAGTAGGTGAGAGCTGGATAAAAAATTCAGGAGAAAGAGAAGAAAAAAAATCATAACAACCAAGATGTAGAATGCTCTCTTAGTCATCCTGGGTTTTGCCCTCTTCCTGCCTGTCTCTTGTCCATTTTCATATCTGAAGCCCAGATGCTGAAGTCAAGCCTCCATGTGTACATGTAGGATCAAGGGGCTCAGATTGGAGCTTTTCAGGGCCATGATTCCCTAATTAGATGTTTGAAAAACTCATTGCATACTTTTAGAAATAACTAGAAAAATAAGGGCTGATGCAAATTTGTGACAAAATGGTGTGACTCATCAAAATGTCATCAAATTACATTAAAAAAAAATGTTATCCTGTTACTTCTTAAAGTGATGTTAAGCCCAGTAAATATCAAGTAAACCGTGGGTGCTACTGGAGCATGTAATAGTCCCAGCAGAATGGGGATGCATGTTTGCTGCTACAATAGGTCAGGTGGCCAGAGTGGATCTAGTTTTCTTGTGGCTTATAATATTAGGAGTTGAGAGCACTTGTAAAGTGGAAAGCAGGTGTTCTGCTATAAAAAGGAGAGCATCTGGCCATGGATACCAAAGACCTGCTTCCTCATGACTTAAACTTCTTTTCTCGGACGTTTTTGATGTTGGCATGTTACTTAATTTAGCCAGAACCCTTAAGGCAAGGCTGTGGAATGGTATTTGAAAAGCACGAAACTTGCCCTTTTTGGATCTACCTGAATGTAGGAAGAACACCTAGAGCTGCTTTAGCAGAACAGGCTTTCCCAGCTCGCTAGGGAAGTGGGAGCTGGATGCGGGTAAGAGCAATTAAGCTTTATTTCCCCTCCCTACTGGAAGTATCTTCTCTGTCTGGGCACAGGCCTAGCAGCAGAGAACAGAAGATTAACCACAGATCTCTGTAGAGATCCTCTGTAGGATGCAGCTATCCTCTGGTTGTGTGTGTGGGCTCAGTTGTTGCAGGGCAGGGAGAGCTTCTTCAAAGATAATGATTGCTGAGCACTTGGGTTTACACTCGATCTGAGTGATTTCAGCCTGCTGCCTTCTCTGATGTATGTCTCAGAGGGGACATCTCTAGGGAATGGGTTCAAACAAAATCAAAAGGAGAGCAGGTGTCAGCATGGAACAGAGCCTGGGGGTCCAGCTTACTCAAATCATTGTAGTTTTGCACAATTGCTGGACGAAGAACTACTTTTCGGTGAGTTGGAGGTTGAACTTTGTTCTGACACATTCACTGAAGCACTCTCCTGTTTGGGTTCTCTGCTGGGTGATACTACTGTTGAATTCACATTTCACATGTCCCTTCATAGAAACCTGGTTTCTCTCTGCTCTCCGTTTGCCTGTTTCACGAAAACTTGTAAAAATACAATACCAAATGGAGATGTAGCCATGTCAAAGATTTAGCTGAAATTCGCCTGTAAACTGAAAAGCTCTGGGAAGGTGTGGGAGGCAGGAGGAAGGGGAGACCACTGTAGCTGCAAGCAGTGTATCTGTGTGAGCCAGGCTTCCCCAGGAAGCAGCTCTGCAAAGCCTTAGTGCATTTAGCGGGACGACCCAAGCAGGCTCTTCCCCACTCTCACTGTTAGTTCCCAGAGGGTGCTTACAGTTTGCCTGCTTGGGAGACCCCGGGGAGGGAGTCTTTTCCCTTCCATGCTGTCAGTTCTTGCAGGAACTCCTGTCTCTACATACCTCCATGCACCCCTTTCCCTATCCATCAGGTCCTCTTCCCTTCCCTGCTCTTTTTTCTCTCCTTCCAACAGCCCCATGTCCTCCTTTCCCACTCCATCCCCTCTTGCCACTCCTTCCTCCTGTCTCACAAAAAGCTGGCTTGGGGAGCAGCCGGGAGGGTGAAGCCTGCAAGGTCTCACGACTGCGGAAGCACTGGTGGCCTCATGGGTGGTGAAGTGCCTTTTTGGCATGCAGAGCTGTGAGCAGCCTCCCTCTCCCCGTTCTCCTCCTCGGGCTCCGCGCCAGCGGGCAAGCATTTGCAAAGCAAAATTACAGAGCGCTCTGGGTGATGGTGTGTCCATTCCTGCAGCAGGTGGCTGGAGCCTGCACCCACACCACTCCCTCTCCGCTCTGTTCTCATCCACGTCAGGAGGAGATGGCTATTCTTCCCTTGCAGCTGCTTCCAGGGGAGTCACCCTACCAGCAGAAGGATGCCATGGGGGTGATCTCTCCGCAAACAGCCGCTGCGGGCTCCGACCAGGAAGGCCAGATTCAGATGCCAGCCACGTGCATGGGCAGAGAGGAGATGGCATCTTCAGACTTGTACAATGTGGCTGTGCAAGGGATCAGCGCCACTTCTCCCCTGCCTTGCTGTTCTTTGGGTGTTGGGGGAAGAGAGGGGATTATTGGGATGCTTTGGATAGGTCACTTCTAAAACCCCTCTAAATTAGATCCTGTGAATCTTCCAGTGACGTCCAGGACCTACCGAACTCCGCTGGCATTTCTGGGGAGGAGTTCAGAGGCTGTCTTGACTTTCCTGCAAAGTTTCAGGATAGACGCAGGGCTCACTTCTCATCATAACCTATTGCATTTTTCTGTATTTCCTCTGCCATTTGCTTAGCCAAAGAAAGGCTCAGCAGGTGTGCACCAGTGAGGCTAAGCCTAGCTGCGCACCATCCATTATATTCCACCTCTCCCCTTCCCTCCATATTTCCGCTGAAGGCTTCTAGTACCAGTGCCATCCTGCTTTCCCCTCCTGCCCTGCCAAACCTTGCCTACAGCAGCAGCAGTGATACAGCAGCCTGTGGAATTCCCTTTCACTGTTTTGGGAAGCACAGTCATTTTATGCTGGTGGAAGAGGAGTGACAGACCCCTGGCAAAGAAGAGCACAAGACCCCTAAGCATGTCAGATCCACTTTTTTTTTGGCTGCTGGGGATAGACTCTGAGAATTAGGAAGATGAAACTGTGAATCTTTTATACTGTAAGAAAGTGTGGGTGTTGTGTGCTGTTCTGGATAAGAACCCAACCCATTTTATCCTCTGAGACTCTTGACACTTTCTCCTCCCAGAAGGAACCCTGATAGGAGTCCCTTATCCACATTTATCTTGTAAAATAAATATTTAATAAACAAAGCCAAATACTGTGAAAGGGCATTCTGAGACATTAACGTATTCCCCTAAGCAATAGAACAAACAAAGCAGCCTCATTAGCAGTAATATATAACGCAGTGCCTGCGTATCTCCCTTTGGGTGGAAGAACCGGGCTTGCTCAGGTAAGCCAGGGTCTCGGGGGACTGGGATGCACCAAATTACTCTTGCAGGGGTGGAGGCTCTCCCGCAGCATGGAAGTGAAGTGGCCCTTGAGGGAGACTTCAGCCTGATCCCTTTAGAAAACCTGTGTGGCCATGAAGTGCCACCCAAACCTGGGAGTGTCCCAGATTCGCTGCCCTGTTGCTACTCCAAGGCAGTTGGTGTGTCTGGAGGAAAAGGCCTGGGTGCTGCCATCGAGTGTGGCTGACTGGGGCCCCATGCAACTTCTTACGCTTTTTGCCTTCTGTATGAGCACAAACCCCAGTGAGCAATAAATACACAAGAGCAGATAGAGGGAAACAGGGTGAAATCTGGGACAACAGAGGTCTGGATTGTAGCAAAAGAGGAAGCAAGGGGGGAAAAAAGACCATGTGGAGGGGACGAGTCTATGGGACAGAAATCTGAGTTATGAACCCTTCCTAATTTCCTTCCAGAAGTTTAGTTCCTTTTAATGCAGTGTGGGTCCTGTAAGAAATAGTGTATCACAGAGCAGATCCTTATATAAAAATCTGTGCAGGAAGCACTTAAAAATTTGTTATAATCTGGTAAAATGTTACATGTATTGCAATATTTTGCCTGTCTCTTGTATCTTCCCCTGGGTGATCTTAAAGCACGTTGCAAGCTTTCCATTCACTGTTTCCCAGCATCTTTGTAGGTCAGGCTTATCTCTGGTTTACAGATAACAAAATTTAAACTAAAAGTTCAAATGGCTAAGCTGAGAAAATGACCCAGCATCCCAGACCACAGCAATGCTGGTTAACTTGAAGCCTCTCCATCCAGGCAGTGACTTGCGCAGGGTCCAGGGAAGAGCTGAGGAAGAGGAGGCTCATGGTACTCCCTGCTAGCAAACACTGCTACCTTGTATTTGCATCGGCATCTCATGGGAGATCTTCATTCACTGGCGTGGGGCCAATTCCATCATACATCTAGCCACGTGAGCAGTCCCCAGAGGGAGTTGTTAAGTGTTTAGGACACGACCACTTTGGGCTTCCAAGTCTGCGGCTGTGCTCAGGGCAGGTCCCTCATTGCTGGGGCAGCCCGAACTGGCTCAGGCTCCTCCAGCCCTTCTCCAGTCCATTTATTCCTGTCATTTCTGCATCACTCAGCCCAGAAATGCCATTGCCAGAGAGTGGGGCGCCTGTGCACGCTGCCTTGTCAGTGGCAGCAAGGCAAGGGGGCCTTGGCCGGTGCTCGTTTTGCTCTTAGCACTCCCTGCAGATTAAAAATTGCAGCACTGGTGTAGAGAGGTTGGTCTCCCTTGACACAGGATATACTGCTGGCAGATGAAAAACTGGTGCTTTAGCACAAGAGAAGGCAAAGCTGGGGATGGGTGATTCATTCCCATTGGACCCCTCCCCTATCTCTGTTTCTTTTTTGAAAGCAGTGGCTTCTCTGCCTCTCTTTGCTGCTGGACAGCCCTGTCACAGCCTGTTAAGTCAGCAGCATCTCGCAGCACTGCCCTGGTGCTCCCTCATGCCGGCGGACTATGTGAGTGTGTGGTGGAAGAGGACCGGGGGTACTCGGGCCAGATGTCTGTCCTGGGAGGCTCTTCCTGTCTAACTGGGTCAGTCTGGGCCACCAGCAGTGGTTTGGTAGTGTTTCCTGTGGGCAGCGAGTGGGTTGTTTGCAGTGCTGTTCAATGGTCACCTCATCTCGGACACTGCTGCCTAGAGCCCCCCTTGCCTGAACTGCTCCCCTCATTGCTAGGCTACAAGTAGAGAGCAGCAGTGTGGGGCTTGCTGCGGAAGTCACGCGTGTGGTCAGAGATCAGGCAGGCTTCCTTCACCCAGAGAGCTCCTCAGGAGCTGACTGGGGCTTGCATCTGCCCTGTGCCCAAAGAGAGAAGGCAGGATTGGGTTTTGATCCCAGATACAGCTGCACTGAGCCAGAACCATTGGTCTTTGGTAAACCAGAGCTGGAACAGGTTCTTAGGGCTACTGAAGCAATGCAATTTCACCAACATCAAATTCTCCTCAAAACTAAAGGTGTTCCTACCCCCTGGGAGGACACACTGCGAAGCCAAGTCAGTCTGGCTTGGAATGTGTACTTAGTCTGGATCCCAGTCCTCGCCTCTGACTGTTCTGCAGCACGCTCTCCCGAAAGTGATTCTTCTCAATCCCCTACACACGTGCCACTGAGTAAGGAACAGGAGATGCTGCCAGAGTTCACACTGAGTGCCACAGGGATCTAGAATAAATACTGCCATGTAATAGATTTTTATCCACTGCCTTGCTGTAATCCCCCTCTGAATCCCTTCCAAATTGCAGTCAGGCGGCTGTTTGTACAAGTCAAACATTGATTCAGCTGCTCTCGAAAGGGATTCGGGGAGCGCAGGCTGGAGGGAGTGCTAGCCAGGGAGCTGGAATAATGGGATTTATTTGTTACGTGCCAAAGGGTTAAACTCCTTTCACAGCGCCCAGCACCAGAGTATCTCCCCTTTCCACACACAAGAAGGTATTCATAGAAAGGATGATTGCTTAACCAGTGAGCATGGCACCTCAAGGAGCTCCCGTGTCCCTGCTCGGCAGCCCCGGGGGGGGCAGGATGGCGGCTGGCTTGTGGGGCTGTGGGCTGGGAGACCTCCTTGCAGTGCTGGGTAATCGCCTGCTCCTCTGGTGCCAGAGCAAAAACCCCATTTGCTGCTTTCCTCAGCATCCTGGAGAGCGTGTATGGGCTGGGTAATCGCCTGCTCCTCTGGTGCCAGAGCAAAAACCCCATTTGCTGCTTTCCTCAGCAGAGGACAGTGTCTCTTTCCTGGAGAGCATGTATGGGCCTTTGCTTCCTGAGTTGTACCTGGATCTTAAAATCTTCTCTCTTAAGGCCTTTGGATAGGCTTGTTTTTCTTCCCAGGGGTGCTGGGTGGCAGAGGCATGGCTTGTTGCCCAATGTGCAGGGGCTCTCCCAGGTTTCCTTATCCCATCCCAGTGTGCCTGTGTGAAGGGGAGGAGTCCAGAAAAAGTCCTGGGGTCCTGGGCAGTGCCTACCAGCACTGTTCTCTGCTCATGTTATTTGCCTTTCTTAGCGTCTGCAAGGGTTTTTCTCAGGGACAGACCTTTCAACCCTTCATTGTGTTTTATTCCCACTTCATTTCCTGCCTCCTCAATGGGCTTTGACATCATGTTCTTCTCTTTGCCCAGCCCTTGTCTGGCAATGGCAGGGTCAAAGCACAGGGCTGTCACAGGCCTTGGCCCCTGTGATTGAGATGGTTTTGGGCAAATGGGTGCATGTGCTCTGGGACAGGCCAGCTCCTCACAGCACCGTCCCAGCTGCCAGAATGATGGAGGGCTGCAGCGAACACTGAGCAGCCAGGACCAGGACTGTTTTGCTCTACCAGTGGTGGCTGTGGCAGGGCTCAGTCTCTCATAGGGTGCTTCCATCCCCATGCAACACTCAAATGCAAGGCAGGAAATCCAGCAGAACCAGTTGCAGGTTAAGAAGGCCTATCCAACTTCCATAGACCGGGATGGGATAGAAAGAAATGCCATGGTGGATTATAGGTCAGTGAGGCAGACACCAGTTCTTGAGCTTTGCTTTGTACAGCACTGAGCCCAGAATTTAGTCATTAATGAGTAATTTTACAAATCCTCTTTCCTTTCTGCTTGCTCCAGATGGCCATCCCTGCCACTTACAAGGGTCCTGCTGGTACTGGATTAGCTATGCAGCATCTCCAGCAGGTTAAGAGCTCGGTGGAGGTGTTCTTCACGGTCCCCATGGTTCATACATGATTTGTGAGCACAAATTGCTTGGAGACCATGCTGTATGGTCCTAGGTACTGCAGCCTCAGGTCAGCAGCCACTGCTGCTGCTTGGTGCAGAGGAAAAATGAACAAGGCAGAAGGCAAGCAGAAGGGAAGGATGTAAATTCCCAGAATGACTGCTGAACATTGTTTTAGAGATAGGGGCTAGATAACTGGCAGTGATGGTCTGCTGGAGCAGGGAAAAGAAATTTCTCTGGCTGTTGAACACTGACAGACAAATCAGAGAGGTTCAGTCTAACCAAGGCCAGATCTGAGCAAAAACTCAAGTTCAGCTGATGAGGAATGTTGACCTATTGGTGAAATGGCTAGAGTTTCTGTGTGGGATATTTAGGCTCATTTCCATACCTGCAGCAAAGAAATGGGATTATGGTGCCAGCCAGAGTGGCTGCAGCTCAGGGGCTGTGGCAGCCACGCGTAATGGAGCGAGGGGCATGCTGGCAGCATTTGGCTCCTAGGTGGCTTGAAATTTGCAGATCAAATAGAAATTCACTGAGGGAGAGGAAACAAATTAATCACCTGATTCACAAAGAATCCTGATGCAACCAGACTGGCCACAGGCTCAGGGTCATCTCAGGATGGGGATGGAGAGGAATGGGGCTGTCCACTCTCCAGGAGAGTAAGAGAAAGAGGCTTAAGGCTCCTCAGTGCTAGAGAAAGTAACGGAGTGCCCTGCAGCTCACAGCCCTGCTTGAAAATGATGGAGGCTGACAGATCTGGGATTAATCTAAAGGTTTCAGCTCTCTGAGCACCAAGTGGAAATTCGCCTGGAAACCACAGTGCAGGAGCTCAGCATGACGAAAGCACTCAGTGGAAGGGGGAGGCGGAGGCACACGTGGGTCAGCTAGCTTGCCCCACCTGATTATGCACAAAGGCTAGAGCCCTTGTCTCCTGCTCTCCCAGCCATGTGTCTGGGTAGGGAGGGAAGGCATTCAGCGCTAATAAGAGCATTAAAAAATAGGCCACTTTTTTTTTCTTTTTTTGTACGTTAGGCAGACTCTGCTGCGGGTGCAACTTTGCATTGCTAATTAGATGTAAAGGCAAAGCTATATCCACAATGCTCAACTCTCCTGATAGCACCTGGTCACGCTCTTAGAACAGCCAGGTGTTTGACTGGGTTGGGCAGCCTGCACAGATATTATAAGCTGTGGTTTTGCCTGTGCAGGTATTTGTAGGTGCTAGACTGCTTGTGTGAGATGGGAAGGGAGTGTGGGAACCTGGCTAAGAGCTGGAGCCAAGGTGTACTCTGCTGATGCAGACTTGGACTCGTCCTGTTCATCTTGTCTAACTGCACAAGGGAAAGGCTACCTCCTGATGTGTCTATAGCTTTCCTGTGAGACTAGGATGCTGATCTGTTGCTCGGTCCTGAATATGGAAAACCAGGGCACTCCTCTTCATCTGGCTCAGCATCCATTAAAACTGCTGTTGTAGCCTATAGGGTTATGGGGACATACCACCCTTTGTACTATTTCCAAATGCAGTCTGCAAGGAAGGATGTTACATGGTCATGCATATGCACCCCCTTGCCCTCAGACACCAATAGCCTTCAGTTGAGGCTGATGGAAGTCTTTTCTCAGTGCAAGAAAACCATAAATTCTCATACATCCTGCACTGCACGAGTCTCCGAGCATTAGCACAGCTGTCATACTCAGCCACGTCTGCACGTTCATGCCTTCGTATCCGATTCCAATACAACAACGCCATCATCCCTGTTGCTCTCATCAAAGGACTGAATGCATCACAGTGCATAGTCCTTTCAGTTAACAAGTTCCTTTCAGTTAGCTTGCTCTATAAATACATAACCCACAGTGAGTGAGCAAGTGTAATATATACCTGTGTACGGTTCTGCTAAGCGCTGGGGGTGGGATCGCTGATCTGATTATTTTAAAGTCACTGGGCTATACCTTCTGAAGTAGATATGAATTGGTGCAGCACGGTGGTGTTCCCAGTTTATGCTAAGGGAGGATCTGGCCCATAATGTTAATCTATAATAGCAACTTGTTTGTGTTTCTGAAAAGCAGAGATATTTTGAGTGTGCAATCAAATTGGCATTCTTATCCAGGCTTCTGCATGGTATAATGGTGATTTCAAGATTATAATGTTATTAAATTATTAAATAATGTAGCAGTGGAAGGTTAGTTTAAGGTTGTGGTAAGATTTTTATCTTTTTGATGCAATATTGTCAAACTGAAATCAGCATGGTGGTATGTCCTGGTGCACAAGCTGGTTATGTAGCAGAGATGAATGAACACAGGCACTGTTTCAGACCAACCGGCCAAATCTGAACACATGTCCTTTTCTAAGAAAGGAGTTTGGGAGAAATAATTTTCAGCTCTAGGATCTACACACCCAGTCATTATCACAGACATTGTGATGGTCTCTCCCTGCCTGTGTTTTAGAAAAGCTCAAAGGCTCAATTTCAACACAGTCGTTGCTAATGCAGAGTAAGTGGGCGACACTGCAGCTGGTGTCTGTTTGCCCATCTGATATATGAATAGCAATCGATTTGGATTTTTTTTTTCTCTAAACATGATGTGATATTGAGTATGCAATCATTGCCAAATCTCCATGAAGAATTATGCTTGATTTTGCTAAAAGACTGAGTCAGCTTGGTCACCCAATTAATAGGTGAAGCATACAGTCCCCTTGAGCCAGGAGAGTTGTTTCACCACGGACATCTTCCTCTGCATTTAGCTTCAGTAACTATAACAATTTGTACCAAACAAAGGAAAAAAGTACTCCAGTTCTGATCCCTGTACTAGACAAATTTCCAATAAATTTGTGCTAATACTCATCCTAGGTTTATTTTATGACTATTCTTCTGTTCTTTCACATTTAGATTTACCCTCCTATAATGCCTAATTGCTTCTTCAGACAGTCTGCCAAGATTTGGAGCTGATTGTCTTCTTACTCTACTATCTTATGGTTATCTTGTATGATGTATGATTAGTTAATAGTAAAGTTATTAATTGCAATAACAAACATTTTGTATCATGGGTGCATCAACTGAGCTTTATTTAAAGCTCATTTTATTTTAACTTATAAACCGACTCCTTCAGTCCCATCATCACTGATTGCTCTTTTCTAAGGTCTCTTGTGAGCTGTTAATCTCATTCGGGGACTGTGGTGTGGGGAGAAGCACTTTTCATGATCACGTTGACAGCAGTTCTGCTGCCGTGGGATCTTAGGAGACGAAGCACGGCGTAAGCACTATATACTGTTGGGAACATCAGAGAAGTAACTGTGGGTTGTGTTTATTCTTCCTCGGTGATGTCTGCATTAAAACACTTTGTTTACAAGTGATGACAAAGTTGTTCTCTGCTGCAAGCTGAGCCTGAAGGCAGGAGGCCAGTGTGTGATGGAAAAGACGAGGTTTCTCAAAGCTATACATTGTCTTTGCTTTCTCACAGCACACAGTTTGTACAAGGAAATTCTATGGCTTGACATTTAAATGCCGGAGACAGAGCCAGTGATGCTGGGAAGAATTCTGGGGTGGGAGGGAGGTAAAGGGGCTTGGATGAATCAATATCAAACGAATCTTTGATCAAAACATGGAGTGACATGCCTGCCTCCTTCCCCTCCCTGCTGCTGACTGTGCCAGCCTTGAATGAAGCTTGGGGAAGTTGGGAAGTTAACCAGTCTTTTTGAGCAAGTGACTTTGCATCTCTATACCATCTCCACATGTGGGGTTATACTGTGCCAGTCCCTAGGACGATGTCACGTGACAAGTGAAGAGACAAAAGATCTCTAAACCTCATGCAAGACACCACGTGCAATTTCTGTCTTTCTTTTACAGTGTGTGTGGAGCGAGCTGTGCTACAGACAGGCTCTCCAGCAGGGCAATGGAAGATCTCAGGTTTGGCTGGGTCCTGTTTTCTTCTGTGCTTGCTGCACATTAGGTTGGAAAAAAGCTGGGTAGCCAAGACCCGAGTTTTGGTGCTTTCCTTCAGCCCATTGCTGCTGTTTCAATACTGGCCTCCCCTGCTTAGCTTCTTCGTGTCTCCCACTGTGGGTGGTTAGAGTCCAACACTGCTCCCCTGTCCTCTGCCAAGCCTGATGCTCCATGGCAGGACGTCTGGTGCTGCCTCTTCCAGGTGGAGCTGGAGATACCACCAATGTCTTGGCTCTCTCCCATCCAGAGCCTGCCAGAGTGACGAAGGCAGCACTTAAAGCAAATGTTAGCTTTTGCAATACACGAAGCTCTGAAAAGTTGGGATGGTACATGTGAGAAAAGCAGTAATGTGGATCAGAATCAGTGAGGGCACCCTTGGCTAAATGGAGAGGAGAAGCTATCACAGTTGTGACTGGCACAGCTGGTGTCTCTGACATAGGGAATAGGCTGGTGTGAGGTCTCTGATTTTTGAAGGGACAGTTTTCCATGCAGATTTGATATCTGCTGTAATGCTCTAGCCTCAGAGTTTTGGCATTGTGCTACTAATGATGCAAAATCATGGCATTAGTGTGGCAGAAATTAATTTGTGACATTACAATGGAATTAAAAATGGAGGAGTAAGTGGGTGCGACCTAGCCCCCATGTATCTGTCCTTGGAAAGCAGGCTTTGATTCCTGCAAGGCCTCACTGCCAGTGGAAACTCCTCTGGGCTTACACTAAGGCAAAGACTGGAAATATTCCACTGACGCCCTGAAAATCTCAGCGGTTTATACAGAGTTTGGGAAGGGATTCTGAGCTGTGGAAATGCCCTGGTGTTTGCAGCCAGGAATCTGATGACTATAAGTGCCGACTGAAACAGGTCAGGTTTGGATCCCCAAATCTAACACTATAGTCAAGAAGTTTGAATTTATTTCAGCCCCAGGAGACCTGATCTACAGGATGCCTTTGAGTCCATGCTGTAGTCCCAATCACTCCTTGCTGCAGGAGTACACTAGCAAAGGAGCTATTTTCACAGTCCTGCTTGTACCTCAGTGCCCTGTCCTGCCACCACGATCTCTCCTATCGGAGCATCACTGGTGCAAGCCTGCAGTGGAGGCTTCTGTTGATTGATTACAGGTGAGAAAAAATACTCCATCCCTGGCTGTGTAAGTGCATGAGAGCACCCAGCTGTCACCAGTTGGTCAGACAATAAATCACCTACATTTACTCCCTGGATGAGTCTGTAAAGCTGGAAGTGCAACAACAGGCTGTGTCAGTGATGGAGAGTCACCCATAAATACAGGAGCACCGTGTTGAAGTTTCTCCTCAAGCCGTAGTAACATCCAAGTCAATATGTAGAAAGGTGCTAACTGGGGAGGAGAAGCAAAGAGAGTTGTGGTTGGCACAGCTGGTGTCTCTGACATAGGGAATATACTGGAGTTGGCTGTAGCTAAGTTGGAGTTTGCCTCTGTGTTTGGATAGCTCAGCAGAACTGGCAACGGTGCAGAGTGCAGGAACCTCTGCTCACAAGGCTGACTTCTCAAAGCCTTTGAAGTTGAAGCCAATGAGCCAAACATCATATGAAGAAGTATAGCACCTAGGACTTTTCATCTTCATAGAAGTTCAGAAATATTACCCAGGAAAACGTCCCTGCATTGTTGGACTCCATGCTTGTCTCTGCTGTCAAATGGATGTTTTCTCTTTGTGTGTGTCTTAGTTTCCCTATTTGTCCAGTGGTGAGAATAAGACACTGTCTATTAGTAAGAAGAACTTTTGGAGCCCTATATTAAATGCTTAGTGTTATTGTTATTTAGCAAGTGAGAGTCTTTTGATGATACAGGCTGAAAATTAAGAGGATAAATATGACAAAATGAGAAAAAACCCAGCCAACGTTTTCACTTAATTAGTTCATGATACCTACTATGCAAGAAAAAGCAGTCTTTTCCAAGGGCTATTCACTTCTCCTTGAGTAGAATTTCTTTCTGATATGTTGTAATACACCATGCCCAGGATGAAATCAGCTTTTTGTTTAGCTGATGTCTCACCTCAGTCCTTTCTGGAAAAACTTGTCATTTATATTAATTTGCATAGTAAAATTGGCCTTTTGTGTTTGTTAGAACTTAACCAATTTGGGCATCTCTATTTAACCAATGAGCATTGTTTTCCCTATTTATTTGGTGGGGAAACTGAGGCACAAAGTGGAGAAATGAGGCTCCCCCGCTTTACCCACTGAGTTACTGCCACTGCTCTGATCAGCACTGTGGATTCTTCACCTTCCAAGTCATCAGAAATTTAATCCTTATTTTATACTCCAGGCCAGTGTTCAGTTAGTGACATTCAGCTCTTCAGCTATCAAAGATCTGAGCAAGAATTTAGCAGAAAAGTACATTAAAAAGATGTATTGGTTAGCTCTCATTAGGTGTTAAGAAAGAACTTCCTGATAGGCAACTTGATAAATAGTTATTCTGTATTTGGTGACCAAAGTTTCCTCTGAAGAATGTGGTACTTGCAAACACAGAAGATATGAATAAGGTAGACCAATGGACCCGTTACATATGGAGATTCCTGTGTTTTCTTTAATGCAGAGACGCTGCTTATGGCATGTAATATGTTGTCATGATTTTGGTCATGCTGCATACTACTGTCTTTAAAGCTTACAGTCCTGTATTAAAGATAAGAATGCTGGTTTGTGGCCCATTTTATACCACCATGTGCTGTCCTGAGCTGGGGTTGCAGCCTTAAAATGATATAAGCAGAGTCGGCCATGCCTTGGGGTAGGTGATGGATTATACAGCCCTTGAGGTCTCTCTTGCAGACCTGTTTTCTGTGATTGCAAGGCACATGCACCTTGGAGGAGTACCTGGCCTGAAGCTCCTTGGCACTCTCTTCACCAACCCTTCCCTTTGCGCCTCCTTTCTAGGTGCAAAGCCCTCGTCCATTCTCTCGCCTTGTCTGCAGCCCTCTACTTCTCCATAAGCCACTGCAAAACCACTGCCATGGGAATAACTGCTGCCTGTTCCCATGCCAGCAGCGTGGCTGTGTCCCCCGCCCCATGGTGGGGCATCCCGCAGCCAAAAGGAAGATGGTCCAGAAGCAGCGTCAGCTTTTTCCTGCTGCTGAGCTGTGCTCTGGGCCTGCTTCCCTGGTTGCTGCCGGCAAGGTAGTAATTATGCTCCCATCGATCCCTCCTCTCCAGGAATCGCCCTGCACACACCAGTACACTGTCACAATCAATAGCCCAGCCCTTGTGCGGAGATGACGAGGAGGCCAAAGAGGCAATTTGCTCAGTGGATGGGTTACGGTGAAATAATATTGTGTCAGGAGGTGAAGCGACAGAGCGGCTGGCACTAAAGATTTCCCTCTGTGGCTACAGGGAAAGCGAGGGCTGATGAGATTTAAAGTCAGGCTCCATCGCTGCTGCTTAGATCCCACTGGAGATAAAGTGTAACTGAAAGAAAATGGGGAAACGATTGTTTAGGAAACAAAAAGTGAGGTGAGCCTTTAAACCCATCACTTGAAAATCCTTCTGACTAGGAAGGAAAGGAGGAGATAAAATACCTTTCATTTCTGACTTCTAGCTGGTAGGTATTTAATACACACCGGGTAGTTGTGGACAAAACTCGGCTTCCAACAGCCAAGCTCAATCAGTTAGCTTATTAGTAAAAGACAAATATTGCATTCAAAAAAAGGAGACTTTCGCCTTGACAGTCACCGCTGTCATCTGTGTTAGAGGCATATTACAAATCAGGCAAAGGTACCACTTAGGTTTTCGGCCAATTTTTGCCAGACAGGACAAGGGGAGTTTCAAGACTTCTCTGAAATCTTTTTGTCTTGTTTTGAGTAGCCCCTTGACGTTGTATCTCAGATGAAATGAGTAAATATCTTTATGCCTGTTACTCCCTGATGCAAAGCTCATGTTTGATGTGTGATAGTCATCTCTCCCATGTACAGTATATCACAGTCTTCAGCTTTGCTGAGCATAAGCAGAGGGCACTGTGGGTGCTGCTTAGCTCAAGCTCCTTGGTGCCCATACGACCCATTTGCACCCGCTGCCCTCTTCCCAACACATAAAATACTTAGAAATACACACCATTACTTAGAAATAAACTAGTGATCTCTATCAGGGAATGTATGTCAATTTATTTGCACAGAATTAAAACAGAGGTTAGTGTAAGCATGGAAACCACTGATAACAAGGTCTTCAGTCAAAGGTGGGTTCACAGGAAAAGAAGGCTTAGTGGTTAGACCTGGCAAACTGCCTGAATGCTGCTGCTCCCAGCTACACCTCACACATACTTTGCCACCCCAGGCACATCATTTAGGCCAGATTTTTCAAAAGTGCCCAGTAATTTGGAGTGCCTCATTAGTGATAACCCAAGTGTGGAGCACCTGCAGATGCTCCTCCAGCAGCAAGACCTAGCAAAGCTCTGCACATCTGCCCATCAAGTCAACTTGTGGTTAGGCATCTCGCAGTTATAATGGAGGCTTTCTGCTTTCAGCACTTCTCAGTTTCTACCTCTGTGAAACAGAGGCAGTGCTGCAGGAAACAAACACCTCAGTGGGAAGCCTCCAGGTCAGAAAAGTCTGTTCACACTACATGGAAGCAGGGAAACTTTGGGTGACTTGGTATTCCTAAGGAAACCTGGGTCTTAGGTGCCATCACAGGCTGCTCACCCCAGCAGTGTGGCTAATCCCTTGCGGTTTCCTGCAGTCTCCAACCTCCCATGGTTTCTCTGGGACAACGTTCTCAGGCCCAGCACAACACAGGGATGGACCCCTGCAACGCAGGAAGCAATTCCCTAGCAAGCAGGGAGCGCCTGGCTTCCGCTGGCACTGCAGCGAGAGAGGGCAAAGCATGATCCATCCTCTCTGCGCTGTACAGTTCCCATCTCCGTCCGTGTAATGGTAATTATTTGTCACCACGGGAAGGAAAACCCAGCCATGTGCAAGCACAACATCTGCTTGGCAGGCTGCCTCTGCTTGGCACTCGCCAGCATGCAGCAGGGCAGTGCTGGACCCCATGCCACTCACCCTGAGTGCTTTGCAGCAGCGCTGGCTGCAGTGCCTTAAGGGTCAGGGGTGCGTGTGCCTCTGCCGCTGCACCTGAGCCTCAAGCAAAGCCTCCAGGTGGCTGCGTAGGGGTGTGAGCAGGGTCTGGCAAGCGGAGGCCAGTGGGCTCTGACGGGGCATGTCTCCTTGTCCATAGGGGTTAGGAGGAGTTGGACAGAGCAGGCTGGTATCTGGTGGGCATTTGGCTGCATTTTCAAGGGTGTGCTACAAGAATTTGGATGACAGCTCTCTCTTTCTGTGGGGTAGCTCCTACCTGGAAATGAATTTAACAAGGCATTTCAAGATTTCTTAATTATTGTCCTTTGCAGTGCAAATGGATCTGACTCAAATACCTAGATGCCAACACTTTTTGGGTGCTGACTTAGCTCCAGGTGTGACACTAATGTCTCCCACTCTCCAAAATACTGTGGTTGTCAAGCCATAGCACAGCCCTGCCTGGGGGGGCAGAGGCAAAAGGAATAGGCTCCTGTGCAAAGCAGGAAAGCTCTGCCCCAACCATGGGGCAGCATCAGCCCCCAAGATGCCGGCCATCGACGGGGAGCAGGTCTCCCCTGCTTGAACTGAAGATCCCACGACTCTTATCTGTGTTTGTGTAGTGATGAGGGCTTTCCACTAGAGAGAGACATGAGTACACACAGAAAACCTGTTAGCTATTTGTATCACACAGTCCACCTGGCCAACATGGTGCAAAAGGGAATGGCTGGACCAGATCATGAAATGAGCTTTTTACCACACTAAAATTTTTACTGATCTTTTCTGACTGGCACTTGTCTTCAGGACTTTTGGCTTTTGACAAAGATGATGTTATTTTTTTTTCATTCTTGCCTTAAAAACCAACATTTTATTGTTTTTAGTTCTTTCACTAGAGGCAAAAATGTTTTCAAATATTGGACAGTCTTACCAAAAAAATCAAGAAACTTGCAAAAAAAAAAAAATATTCCTAGAGACGATTTTCAGCTGGTTGCTGCTTATCTGACAGTGAAGTGGATATCACCCAAGAAGAAATTGCTAATTCTCATGTACCTTTTTGTCTCTATAGACAAAAACCCAATTCAGTGACCTTTGAAATATGAACATCTGTGGGAGGACCATGGCGACTATTGAACATATTGTGTTTTAAGAGCAGAAGAATAACTTTCTTAGTTGAAAATCCCAGGGAAATAGAAATGTGGCCAAGGACAGTGGCGTTAATATTTCTATTTGTGTGTCATGCCTTTACCCTTGCAGGCAGCCAGGCCTGTGCTTTACACACCAGAGAGAGCTGGCCCTCACCAGAAGACCCACACAGTCAGCAGAACCAAACCTTTTGAGTGTGGTGCTGGAGCACCGCCCACTTGGAGATAAGAGCACGGTTGAGTGAGATGCCTTTAGCACACGTCGTCGTGTTGCTGTATGTAAATAGGTTTTCCTTTGGGGTCGCTTGCAGCTATAAGCGCGGATGGGTGTGTAGCACCTAACACTGCTTTGCCTGAGATTTCTGGTGAGCATACCACTCAGGGCTGTGAATCACACAATTTCTTCTATTTTTGCATCCTGTTTTTGAATGCTTTCCCCTGTGGTATATGGGTGGTTGAAGGAAACACACACATGTGTGCCTCACATACTGCAAATAGTAAGTCTGCATTTAAAGGCCTCCTATTGCTTTCTTGCAGACCCTGCCAAACTTCAATCTGTTAGTCTTAATAAACACACTCTCCTAGGGTGTTGCTTTCTAGGAACAGACAGTCCCATGGGGGGCAAATGGCCCCAGAGCTGGGAACTTCCAAGAGCTGTTGATGGGAGATGGGATCCCATCCTTTACCTCAAAGGCCCGTTCCAAAGGCACAGTGAGAGTATTCTTCTCTGGTGTGTTTCTAATTCTGTGAAAAATTCCTCTTCATTGCTCTCAGATGTGAGTGGGTAGGTCACTGTCATAGCTCACACTGAAGCAGGGGGTTCCAGCATACAGGTAGTGTCCTCCTTTCTGCTAGACATTGAAGAAATCTGAAGAGTGAAAAGAGAAATAGGTAAAACACATAGGCTCAAAGACCATAAAATAAGGGCCTTTTTCTTTGGTACCTCCCAAATGGCTTCTTGCCCCTAAATATGCCTCCTGCACTACCCAGGGTAAGACCATTGCAGATCTCCATCATGAAATGGAGACTGGGGTCTAAATCCATGGCATTAAGTCTGTTGTGAGTCATTGTGGATCTGAACATGTCTCTTTTCAATATTCCTTCTTCAGTTACAGTCCCAGCTTTGCTCTGTCTTATCATCTTGGGGACAGAGGTGCGGGATTTAACTGATCCCTTCACCATCAGCAGCCATGCTTGGAAATGAATCACTGTCTCCAAGATTGTTTCCCAGATGCTTTCCATAGAACATCTGATATCTCGAAGAGTTGTCTTTCCTTTTCTCTTTATCTACCCTGGAGCTATTATGATTATAGTAGCTGCTGGATTCATAACACCAGGGGCAGAAAACCTGGCTGCATTCTGCTGAAGGCATCCTCCCCTCCTCTAAGCTAGTTTCCTGTAGCCTTTTCTCGAGGCATATGGCCTAGACCCAACAAGGCTGTTAAGTTCCCAGTTCCTATTTGTTCTTAATTTTCCCTTTGAGAACTAGCCCTCGGCTAGTGTGGTTTTCTCAAAAACTGCAATCCTTTGTTATACCAAGTTTTTGTTTGCTCCAGCATGAAGCCCAGCCTTCCCATGGGGAGATAATACCACACATAGGGGACTAACTGTTGAGAGGTAATATAGTTGGGAATTTTTACCTCAGAGTCATGTTTTATTGTAGATCACTTTCTCCCTTTGTAATACCCCTCTGGGCCTCCTAATAAACCCCTCTCTCCACTTGTTTATGGACTCTTATTCTGTTTCAGAAATCTGGTAAATGCAGAAGCCTTTAGACAGAAAATGTAGACTAAAAGCTCCTCTAAACCAATGTTTCTTCCCTTTTCTTTGTAAGCCCAGTGCACATTAAATGAAACTTATATGCTTCTTGAAGCTGCCTGTGTTGTTATTGGAACTGATGCACATTCACTCCAACCAATCTATTTTTGTTTGAACCACTTACGCTGTATGAAACCAAGCATAATAACTACAGTCAATATAGATATATTTGTTTTTATTTAAAGCCCTAAGTGTGCTAAAAGCAATAAATGCTTTTCCCCCTGAAAACCAATATATACGTATAATAGGCAGCAAACGTATGTATCAGGCAAAGCAGGAGTGACCGGTGGCGCAGGGGACCGCTCCGGAAATCTTTGCGCTGTCACCCACGCGGGCAGCTGCGGGGGGCAAGGGGGCTGCAGAGCCCCGAGGGGCAAGGAGGGGAGCGGGTGTGTGGGGGCTGGCAGTTCCCAGCCGGGAGACCC
>NW_010242650.1:0-242 GCF_000690775.1 Eurypyga helias | reverse complement strand
TGTGCACACACAGGTCCTTGTGCATTCACTGCCCTCACGCACACATGGATCCATGTACACACACCCGAGTTCTTGTGCACACGTGAGTCCTCGTGCTGTCACAGGTCATGCACACGGGTCCTTGTGCACAGGTGGGCCCTGGTGTATTCGTGACCCTTGTGCACAATTGTGTCCTCGTGTACAGGTCGGCCCTTGTGTGCGTGTGGGCACTTACGCATTCACGGCCCTGGTGCACACCTGGG
>NW_010242649.1:4538-10074 GCF_000690775.1 Eurypyga helias | reverse complement strand
GCCGCGGCGGAGGGGACCCGCAGCCTACCTGGGGTGGGCTTCTCCCTGGGGAGAAGGGGGCTTCGGGAAGCCGATTCCTGCCGCCTCTGCAACCTGAGCGCCGCGCTAGCGCAGGAGAGGCGGAACAGGGGCTTTGACCTAGAAACTGGCAAAAATGCAAGAAAGGCTGAGACCTAGGGGGTGAGAAAACGGTTGTTATTTGGTATTCTTCTAGTGGCACCTGCTAAAGGTCATTTTTCCAGCCCAAACCATCCCGTGCTCTGGATCAGAGTCAGAGCAGCTTTGAAGAAGCTGCAGGGGGAAAAGTTTTGGGAGGGGAGATCCATGAAGACCCCACAAGGTCCCTGCCCTCCCCCCATGGGACATTGACCCTGACAGACTCAGCACCTGGCAGCTGCAGAGCCCCCCAGGTATGCCACCCCACCAAAACAGGGGGCAGAGGGGTCTTTGGGGTCTGTCCCCAGCTTGATCCCACATCGGGGCAGATGCTGCTGAGAACCGGAGCCTCATGCTTTGGGTGCTTTTGGCCATTTGTAGCGTTTCCCCAAAAATGCCATTTCCCAGCAGTTTGTGTTGGGGACACACAGGTCTGAGCCAACTTGGGACATGTTGCTCTTGCCCAGAAGGAGCTGGAGAAAAGGAAAATGGGATCTTGGGCTCTTCTTCTGTTCCAGAGCCAACAGACAGCCCAACACAGAGCCGCTTGGGCCCAGCAGAAACATTCAGGGCTAACCCTTTCTGCGCTAATTCCGCTTTAATGGATGTCTGGGGATATTTAGCACAGAAGCTGCACCTTCTTTACAAGAAATGTAGTGGTACGGTATGGTAATGCATGGTAATTTTCCCAAATGCTTCCGTAAGAATGGGTCTCAGGTCTAAGTGGGAACAAGGGAGAAAGCATGACCCAGAGACACAACTTTCGTGTGAAATACGAGTCTTAGTGCTTGAAGAAGGGTTTTACTTTTTTTGGTCAGTCCATTAACGAGAGAGTGTGAAATAAATACTAGACTAGACATTACTTTAATTGTTAATGGATTGATTTTCAGAGGCTGAAGGAAGGACAGCAGTAAATCAGTGCGAGAGAGCCCGGCCGGACAGCCCAGGAGCCTATCGGAAAGGAACGTTTGCAAATTTAGCTCCACTCCTCTCTGCTGGCTCCCACCCCAGGAAATGCACTTAGCCCTTCACATACTTATTTTATGTGAATCCAGCGCAGCAAATACACCACGTTCACCTATTCATCTCGTTGCGGTGCTTGTTTTGACTCCACACAGCGCAGTGCTTTGGAATGACTGCTGTAAAAGGGGATCAGGATTGCCACACCTTGAACTACTGACAGCCGTGTTTTGTGCCTGGGACAAAAACCCTTCCAAAAATTCTCCTCCTCTGTCCATCTAGCATCTTCACGCTGTTCAGCCCTGTCCTCTCGCACAGGAAAAAGCCCAGGATGTTTATACTGCATCTTCAATCCCAGTCCTGCGGTTTGACATGATTTCACCCCAATCTTAATTCTGGATGTCCTTCCAGAACATCTCATGGCACCCTACCTTCTGCTCTTCTCAGGATCCCTGGGATGAGAGGAGGACAGGCATCTCAAGAGCAGGAGACTTGCCAGATCTCTTGCTTATCAAAGTCTTCCTCCCATCCACGGGGTCTATGCACTGAGGCTGAGAAGGAAGACCACCAAGATTTGATCTGCAGGACCCAAGGAGTCTTCTCCCAGCCTATTTCTTGATAAAACAGGTCAACTCTTCTGCTTGAAGGTTTCTATATGGACAGCAAAGCCGAACAAGAACAAGCAAAAAAACACAACCCTTCCAGGCACTGATTGCCCAGAAAGTGTGGATGAAGGCAGCGGATGACACACCGTGAATAGGTGCTGGATTTACAGGAAGGTGTCCAGAGCATCGGCACACAAGTCAAACACATCCATGGTGCGAACACCTTTTGTCTCCACCCACTTTCCAGTGAATATCTACCAAATAAGATTCAAAGTGAAAACATACACAATTTTAATTGCATAAACAATTAGACTATCCATTAAAAAAAATAAAATTTGTCTGAAAATGAGCTTTGTGCATTTTTGGGGGGTTTTATTGACAAATTTTCAGAAGCTTATAAGAACCACAGCTGGGGCCCCAAGCATGCTTAGTCTCTGCTTGGTTAGTGGATGTATCTTGGCAGAGGCAGGACCCTGGGCTTTCCCCACATTCCTATCGCTTATCCCTCTCCAAACTCCTGGAGCATCACTACAGTCTATTCAGTTGTGGATGAACAAACCTTATCTGCTTCAAGCTAAGCTAGTTCAAGTGCCAATAATCACATCTACCATTGTTTCAACCAGGTTAACTTTACACACACTGTCCCTAAACGTGAAGAATTTTTGCTGCTTTTGCAGAAAACAGCCCACAGCCATCTGCATTTCATAACAGCAACAGCCCACAGGTTTTTGCTTTTCCTTTCGGGAGGTGAAGACGGCTGCCTGTCAGCTGTCTTGACACCTTTAGCAGAGTTTGTCAATCTGTTTAATCAGGGCCATCGTGAGCAGAGAATTAATTTTGCAAGGTGTGGAAACATGTCTCACACGGGAAACAAGTGGCTGGACTGGAGAGGAGAGGGAGGAAGGCTTGTGGAGGGTGGGGAGGTGGGAGGGGTGAGATGGAGAGGCTGGAAAGCAAAGGTTCAAAAATGCTGCCATCACTGCTGGGCTGACGGGCACCTGCCACACACATGCCAAACGTTAATAAGCTGAATTGGTACCACAGCCACTGGTGGTGGGTGAAATCTGTTGTTTGAACATTAATGGTCATGCATAAATTCAGCAGCCAGGAACAGGCACGCTCAGGAAGACACACAGACTCGTTTCTCCCATCACCATCCACACCGTAAACACTGAAAACATCTCTGGTTGACACACACATCCTCCGCTCATCAAAGCCGCTGGTGCTGGCCGCGCATTGCCACGGTGAACCCATTTGTTTTGAGTGTCATAAAACCCAGCTCAAGCTGTTTGGCAGGATGAGAAACAGACACGACAGGCAGGTAGATTTGTTATTTGCCCTTAAACATTTATGCAAAAGAGCACAAAAGGTCTTGTTTTCGTGATCAACTGTCCACACTTCTCAGTAGTCAGCTGTTCAACCACCCCCAGACTCACCTCTCCGGCAAGAATTGCATCCTCAGAGACTTCCCTCCGGTTCCCCATTTCACCCTCTTCAGCCTTGGCCTTACAAACACTTCCCTGAGCTCTCTGCTCGCTCTCTCCCAGCTTTCTGGTTTTGTAAAGCGTACCTGAAGTCAAGGAAAGCCCAGCAGTGGCTCGGGCTAGCTGTGGCCTCCCCAAGGCCAGCACTACCGGTGAGCACTGGGCGGTCTTTGAGCATCGCTGCTGCCTTCACTGGGTTGGTGCTGAGCAGGGACACGAACTGCATCTGCAGACAGCAGGCACCGCGTCTGCCAAGCCATTATGCACTAAGGGAACAGCCAGAGCAGGTATTGGGGTTTGGGAAGGGGGGAGAGTGGAAAAAAAATGCATTACAGCTAGAGAAGTTAGAGCAAGGGCTCTTTTCCAGAGCTGAAAATCCTGCAAAACAGACACAGAACATGATGTCTGGTGTGGTCAAGCTATGGAAAAGCACAGAGAAATCACTGCTCAGCCCTCAGGTCCAGAAGAGCAAGAGATGCTGGGTTCAGGATGTGAACACTCTGCTTTACATAACATCACAGATCTACGTGAAACAACAGGAGCATCAGAGAAACCAGCAGGAAGTACCAAATGAAAAGTCATAACATAATGATAAAAACAGTCTCTTCAGCCCCAAAAACCACTTCCCCAGAGTCCCATCTACAAGGGGATTCAGCAGTCCAGAGGTGGTGACAAATTCTGTTCCTTGTGTGATGTTATAAATCATGTAAGGACACAAGGCAAGACAGATTCCAGGAGTGGATTATCTGCCTCCCAACACCAAACGACTTGTTCAAAGAATAAGAAATTATGTTTTTTAAGAAAGGGGACATTGGCTTCTCCAATATTTGCAATAACACATATTCACTGTAGATTCTGTATTTGCTCCATCAGACTCCTTTTAGAGAGGGCAGAAATCTCTGCAGAACCTCTCTTGCAAGGCCAGGCATCAGAACTACGAAAGAAAAATGGAGTAACTCTTCACAAGGAGCAAATAGATACCTGCTGGCTTCAGCTGGGATTGGGACACTCCTTAAAAGCCAGACCCACTGAGAGGAATGGGATCAGCAGGATGCCACAGGCAATGTCCCCATCTCCTTCAAAGTCCCCATTTTCCTTGCATGATCATAGAACTTCTCAGGAAGAGCACATCTGGGACAGGATCTCAGGGCGTGCATGGCAGGGTGATGGTGAGGGTCCAGTCCATATCATAGAATCAAGGAATCACAGACTGCTTTAGGTGGGAAGGGACCTCAAAGCCCACCCAGTCCCACCCCCTGCCATGGGCACGGACACCTTCCATAGCCCAGGGTGCTCCAAGCCTCATCCAGCCTGGCCTTGGGCACATATCACGGGTGACTGATCCCAGTACACCCAACATCACTGTCAGCTGGGTACCTCCCTGCCCGTTCCTGAGGCTGCACCAAGGAATGGATCCATAGGAACAGGCATATTATGGAATGAAACAATTTCATGCAGGACACAGCTGATCCCCAGGAGCACTTCGCTAACAGAGCCAGAGTCAACTGATGCCTCTCTCTGAAACAGCAGGACAGAGAGACAATTATTATTCATGACCATTTCACACACAAATACAAAGGAAATATTTTCTTTCTACCTATCGTTTTCCTTCTATTTGCTCTCCAGCTCCCAAAGCCACAGTTACCATGCCGAGGAATACATCACCCCTGCTACAATTTCCTGGGACCGCACAATGGGAGAAGAAAGAGCCATTTAGCTCCCAAACCTGAGGGAGAGTTACTCATTCCCATCTCTCTATGTTTCCATGACTTGCTCATGCCCGTCGGTCACATCCAAAGGACAGCAGTGACCAAGACCAGAGGTCCCACAACCCCTTAAGCTACAAGGGCCCATGGTGAGGAGAACAACCCGATGCCAGTAGCTGCCTGAATTTTGAGGAATACCACGTGCAGCGGTGAGCCTGATCCTCACTACTTACAATTAGAGTGGATCCTGTTTTCACCACAAATTCATTTAGATCAAAATCCCTCAAGCTCTAACAGGAAAAAGGGAGTACACGATGCTACTGATATTTTATTGTTTGCCAACATTATTTGCAATTTTCCAGGGACTGATCATTCCAGGTGACTGCAGATGAGGCCATTAACAAGCCTCTCTGCAACGTTATACTCCTTTTTTTTACAGTCTTATTCTTCTTTGCATCTCAAACCCAACGACCTTAAAGTGAGAAATCCTTCTATTCTTACAAGAGAGAAACCCTTCCTTTCCCCCGTTATCCCCTGACCCAGAACACTGATTTTTAATTTCACCATTCTGGGAATGGGCACCCAGCATCCAGGGCTCGCTACTGGGTGTGCCCACAGCCCAGAG
>NW_010242649.1:0-4524 GCF_000690775.1 Eurypyga helias | reverse complement strand
AAGACGATGATGACTGCATGATTTACACAGGTACTCAGTAAGAAACAGAAGCAGATGATGCACTCGGCTCCTCCGAGCTCCATGCCAGCACTTTAACCTCTTATCCCTTAGGGAAGAAAGCACCTCCGTGCTCAGATGGCGATTTCCACAGAAGCCTTTCAAAGGATCTGCTTATCACCCCTGTACTGCAGTCGTTTTACACAGCGAACAGCTTTGAGAGCAACAGATCCACTGCAGGGAAAAAAAAAAAAAGTCTAGCACCAAGACATTCAGCATCCATTTGCTGTTTGCTTCCCTCGCAGCTAGCTCTCCCCAAAGCCATGTCACTCAAGATCTCGCTATTTGGATCAATAGCAGCTGATGCCCGATAACCTGCTTTTGGGCAGCGTGTTTTCACGGTTTTAACCCACCTAAACGCGGACTCAGCAGCCTTCCCTCGGTCCATTTTCTAGCGAGAGGAAACAGTAGGTGTTTCCTGAAAGCTTCAAGCAACTGTAGAGGGAAATACATTCCCATCACTTTTTCAAAGGCTGGAGTATCTGCCTGGAAAGGACTCCAGTCTTTAACAAATCTGTAACTAGAAAGAACCATCAGCGAGGTAGAGGAGATGTATGTAAATAACATGCAACAAGCAGCAGATACGTAATGACTCCGCACATATGCTATTTCTGCAGCTGCCGTGCTCACGCTGAAGATGTCACGCAGAGAGCCATGACAGAAGCACCGCACTCGCACTCCAGCTCCCAGAAATTTTATGTGGGATTGAGAGTCAACAGCCCTGATTGGATAAGCTGGTTCCAGCAAAGCTGTGCTGCTTCACGGGAGCCAAAACCCAGGGCCTGAAGGTTTGACAGAAGAGGAAAACACTTCTGAATGTGTGTTGCAGGGATGCCAGTGACTGCACCCAGGTGTGCCTGCCCACAGGGCCATGGGCACACACGCACTGAGGGTGCAGGGGTGCGCTGGCGACTGTGAGGGGCTACCCAGCACCCTGGGAGGCTCAGCTGCCCCTCCCAGCTAGGGAAATTGTACCATACCCCACAAAAGTAATATTTAACCTCCATCAATTTTAAAATTCTTCCCACAGAGGGTAGAAGCACTGGGACAGGTTGCCCAGAGAAGCTGGGGATGCCCCATCCCTGGAAGTGTCCAAGGCCAGGCTGGATGAGGCTTGGAGCAACCTGGGCTATGGAAGGGGTCCCTGCCCACGGCGGGGGGGGACACTGGATGATCTCTAAGATCCCTTCCCACCTAAACCAGTCTGTGATTATATGACCAAGAGCCTCTCCCACCTTGCCCCAAGCCAAAGCCTTACCTGGAAGCTGCTGGGTCCCACCAGGGCCAATCTGTTTCCACATACCCCTCACCCTGCACACCACCAAAACCCCCTCCACAGCCCCACACAGCCCTTTTATCCCTCACCCATCCAACCCACATCACCTGCGTTCATCCCGGGATGAAATCATGTCACCTGGGGCTGCTTCTCCCCACGGGCTCTTCCAGCCTGGGTGAAGCTTGGGAACAAATGCTGCAGCATTGCCTTGGGAATTGAGAGAGGTTTTTAGACCTGGTTTAGCAAAAGCAACGATGCTGGGACTGAGTGTGGGTGACTGAGCTAGGCATTTGAATGTGAAAAATTGCGTGAAAAGTCCCTGAGAAACACATATCCCACTACAATTTCATCTTCTGAATGTGAAAAATTGTGTGAAAGGTCTTTAACCCTACCAGAGTTTTCACTAGTGGGCTCTCAGAAGCACAAAAGGAATAAATTTGGGGCTGTTTTTTAAGTGTTTTCCAACCAGGAGCCGTAAAGCTCCTTAGCGATTCCCAGGTGATGGGGCAGCACAGCATTGCCCTGTGGTTGACTTGAGGGCTGGGATAAGGAGTAAATGAGGGCTGGGCACAGCCATGGAGCTGGGAAATTATGGGTGGCATGGAATACCTGGCTTCTGGCACTAACGAGCGCCGCATTGTTTCTTCACACAGGCTTCTAACACCAGGCTCCTGGGCATCCTTGCAAAGACATCTGGACACTTTGGGGTCTGTGTAGGGACCCAACTCCCAAGTCAAAGGGATTTGGGAGCCCCAGTTGAAACCCCCCCATGTGTATGTGCGTTTTCCCAGGTCAGGACTCAGCAGCTCAGCTTTGGTCCCTGCCACAGCTCCCTCTGTGTTTTCATGAGCATCCTGTGCAGGGCGAGCAGCTGCAGGACAAAGGGGATGCCAGCGCTGAGCACAAACAAGACCAGATGCACTGGAAAAGGGGGTTAACCACCAAGTTAGGGGGTTGAGAGAAGTGGCTGTGCAGAACAGAGAGGAAGAGCTGCAAGGTCCCTGCCTGGGCTCTCAGCAGAGAGCGTTGATAGAGGAGCTGAAATCGGATCTGTGCATGCATGTGCCACGCTGCATGTTAGCACTAACAGAGGGAACAGAGGCAGTCGGAGGGGTGAGAATGGTGCTCTGGAAATGTTCCTGGCAGTCAGAAGGGATGGATGAGCCCCCGACATTGCACCCAGCCCTCCAGCATCAGCATTTCACACCCTGCTCTGCTCCCCTGTGCTGTCCCCTGCTTCCCCTTCGGCTCAGCCCACGGAGCAGAAAGCAGTTGAGGAAGATGCTGGAGGTGCCGAAGTTGTGCCTAGTTGGAGCAACGAAGCCATGGAGAGGAGTCATAGCACATGCTCCTCAGAGGTGAAGAGACCAAGATCTTCCCAGAGCAACCCACTGCAGAAATGGTCGGCTCGCTCGCTGACCATCGCATGTCTCAGAAGGTGCGCCGGGTGATCGGCACTTTGGCACCTCGCTCTCTCCCTCAGGCACACGGAACTGCTCCTGCCAGGTCTGTTCCCAGCTCAGTCCCTGTTTCTGAACCTCTCATTACTTCCACAAAATTGCCCTCAAGACCATTTAGCTTCATATCTTCTGCTTTTTCCAGACTGGCGCCCTCCATCACCTTCGCTGAGGGACTGTCGGGTTGAGTCCGTCTGCCAGAGCCTGAGCTCCGTGCCGGAGGCAGGATATGCCAGCTGCACTAATCACAGAAATAAGGACTGACTTTTTACACCGTGCTTCTCCTGCAGAAACCCAGACAGTGCTGCAAACCCTGCAAACTCATTTACGAGATGGATGGATGGAGGAGGAGGAGAGATACCAGGAGCCTGGGGCTAAAATGCAGGAGGTGAGAGTAAAGGCGCATCCCAGAGAGGTAAAAACGTCTCAGCCTTGCAAAGTGCTGTTGCCATGCCAGGGGCACTGCAGTCATGAGAGCTTTCCCAATTGAGGGCACCATCATCCGAAAGCAACATCCCACCAGTGATCCGGATGGAGGAGGGCTGCACCCCTGATGGCTTTCCCACCCATCCCCTCAGCAGCACCAGCACAGCCATGAGGACCCCCAGTCCCCTCCCCATTTATCACATCGCCTGCTCAGTTCACATCACAACTTCTCAAGGCATTTCTATTTGCTCTGTTTCACACAGTCCAACACAAACCAAGTCAGATTTCCCCTGGAAACCATCCCAGATCACTGAGAAATTCTGATAGCATCCGCAAGCGCTAAAGCTTTCGGAGACCACAGACATGCCCAGATATCAAGTCGCTCAGATCTCAGCAACATCAAAGGGTGGAACATCTGGGACACACGAAACGGAGAGATTTCACATGCTTTTGTGAAATCTTACTATTGATTTGGGTTTTTTTGCGCTACCTAGAAGTGACTTAGATTCAATCCAGTAAGTGAGGGAGGTTTTCTAATCGTTCAGCATATGTGTGGGACAGGAAACCCATTCCCTCCCCAGGTCTCATCTCGTCATCAGCACCTCACCTCCACATTCTGGAGTGATCAAGCAGTGACAGAGCTGCCTTGGAGAACACAGAAACAGTCTCAGACATCTAATTCCTCTGGGATTGTACTGAATTAATTCCTGAGGAAACTTTGGGAGACCTTTGCCACATTTCCTTTCTTTTTCTTATTACTGTATAGGTTGAGCTCTTCCAGCTACCACCCTTGGTGTGCGACTGAAGCTTTCTAGCTCTAACATAATCAAAACGCTGCACAGGTCAGGGACAATCCTGGGAGCAATTTTTCCTCCCTGCCCCTCTGCCTCGTGACTTCTGGCTCAGGCAACACGTGCTGCCTCCGCTTTCACTGCATATTCATACACCACTATTTCCCGAGGATTGGCTGTTCCGCAAAGATGTTCCGACAAGTTTTTCCCAAGGTTTCCTCATGGCTGAGGTTTGGTGCAGATGGATTAGGTGTTCATTCTGCCTTGAAGGTCAATCCAGGTGAGAAGAAGGGCTTTGAGAGTAAAACAAACTCTCCCAGAGTTTTCAAGAACTCTCTTCTTGAAATAAAAACAGAAAGTGAAAGAATTACGAAGTTTGGTTGAGATCTTATCTTCGTATGAGATCACCCTAAAGTGGAGCATCATCTCAGGTTATCAGTTGGTTTCATGAAAATCTGAAGGAGGGATGAGTAACGGGAAGAAGGAGGGAAGCATCATTTTTATATTAAAAATATAA
>NW_010242648.1:0-1590 GCF_000690775.1 Eurypyga helias | reverse complement strand
GGGCCAGCGGCGGTAGCCCTGACAGCCTGCAGCAGTGCGGGCACCGCGCGCACGCCAAGTTCTGCAGCGCCCCGAGTTCACGCTCCGGAGGGAAGAATGCCCCGAGTGACGGTTCGGCGGCGTTTCATTCCAGAGGGTCGTTTGTTCTTCTTTGAACATTCCAGAGTTACTGCAGGGCATCAATCGCATTTCATATTCTTTGCAGATCCCACGTAGGTTAACGAGATAACCCGCAAAAGCACAACTAACTGCGAGTAGGAAACACCCTCCTTCCCGTCTCTGAGGCTGACGCTGCAGAGGTGATAGGACTGACAGCAGAGCTCTGCTGAGACCCCTGCTCCCCGTGACGCGTCCTGCCGCCGCTGAGAATTAAATGCACGGCACAGAGCAGTACAGAGGCTGACACTA
Source organism: Eurypyga helias (assembly GCF_000690775.1). Classification (NCBI taxonomy): domain Eukaryota; kingdom Metazoa; phylum Chordata; class Aves; order Eurypygiformes; family Eurypygidae; genus Eurypyga; species Eurypyga helias. The sequence goes on along the minus strand of NW_010242648.1, from coordinate 1,182 downwards.
TTTTTCCTCCAACCAGTCTTCATTGCATACCCTTTTTCTAGGCCGAAGAAAATCAAATATCAGCAAATTCTACAATGCTATAAAGCAGCACTGCTTTCTCACTACACCAAGTCTCCATTGCACAGAAAGATTTATGCTGTGTGCTGCTGGAAAACCTTCAGCGATCTCCATGTTTGACACGGGATTGACACGTAACTCCTTCCACAGAATTACAAACACCAAAGCTACTTAAATGAAATATTAAAGAATAAATTTCACCAAAAGGACTCTGCTGGAAAGCCAGAAGGCCGGTCAGAAAGACCCGACAGGACAGAATTTGACTGGTGCAGCTGGGCAAACCTGTGAGGCATATGGGGGTATGTGCTCCTTCTCCAGCCGATCTGAGTCTGGATGGTTAACCTTTGGGCCAGGTTAGACCTTCTGGATTTTTATGTTAAAGAAAACAAAATTACAGTTTTTTTCAAATAAGATGACATTTCTTTCATTATATTTAACTTCCAGATGCTCTGTATTCATACAATGAGGAAAATGCTTCAAATACATGAAAGTAATCCAATAGGGAAAAGTAATCAGAACGCAAACATAAGGAACATTTAAACTCACATTCTGTGCTGGAAAGCGAGCAGGTGGCGCTTCAGGCTGACAGAAGCAAGTTGGTTCTCCGTATTAGCGCAACATGCAGCCTGGGGAAGGAAGATCTGTTAGAAACACAATTCAAATTCCCGTGCTGACAGCAAAACTACAATATTTGGCTTACTGCGCCCTTTAGCTGTAGTTAAAAAAGAAGAAAGCCCCCCTCTCGAATCTCCAGTACAGAGGGACTTTAACATGCGGAGGGTGGCTTTCCAGAAGCCACCTGGTCTTTGTAAGAAATCCCCAAACCGAATCGTTCAAGTTTCACCCCGTGTGTTTTCACTGCAATCAGCTGGTGTAAAGCTGGAGTCATTAGGGTTGAAGTTTCATCCAAAGGAAAACATAACCCAACTAAACAAGCATTCGGTCTCCCTTTTTTTGGCCTTTTACCTCAGCTGTCTGTCGCCTTACTGAAAAGTTGCCTGTGACTGTTGCTTAAAGCAGCGTGACTAAAGTGCCCCTCGCTCAGCCGGCAGCGCAGCCGGCAGGCACCGTTGGCGGGGTGAGGACGGTGGGCCCGGCCGGCTGACGGGATGCCCGGCACCACCC
>NW_010242647.1:0-5071 GCF_000690775.1 Eurypyga helias | reverse complement strand
CTGTGATTCTATGATTCTACTCTGATAATCCAGGGGGAACCCCCCCTCCAAGATGTGTGTTGAGATTTCATTTCTCCCGGGGTTACCCGTAAGCACACCGCTGCTCAGAGCAAGTGTGAAGGATGTGCAGGGAGGTTAAGCAACTTAAAACAGTCTGTGGCTGATGAATTCCAGGTTCCTGTCCCGTGACTACTCTCTGTTCCGGTGAAGGACTGAAAAGTGTCACTCGAAAGTTCATGTCTCCTTTTTTCATAGCTCCGTTTTGATTTATTTTTTTTACAGAAGGGAAAGTTTAAAAGAACCTTGGGAAGAGTTTTTGGCAGTGACGTTGGCAGCAGCACATGTATTCTGTTCAGCGCGGTCTCTGTGCTGGGGCGTACAAAACCCCAGCTTCCGCCTGTCCAGACTGACTTTTAAGAAGCTTTTTCACCAGTGTCTGTGTGCCCTCCTTTGAAGCCACGATTAACTCACGGTCTGGGCTACAGAGCTGCGCTTCCCCACCTGATGCCAACTGGCATCTGTCACCACTCTCTCCTTATCGGCCACCTCTGCCAGTTCCCAGTGTTAAATGAGGCCACGTCACGCTGTCACCGGGATTAGCCCTAATGCACCGAGTTCTGTCTGCCCCGTTTATTTTTACCAACTTATTTAGATTTCCAGTCTGGGCACCCAAGCTCCAGAGATGCCGGGGTTTTAATGAGCAGTAAATCCACACAGATCCAAAGCCTATTTTCCCTCGCGTTTCTCTGTGTGTTCTTAGAGAGCAGGGAGGAGCTGCAAAATCCCACAGCACGCGAAGCTTTCCAAGGGTTACTTCCCTTCCACTGCCCTGTGTTCGTCCAGGGGCTAGAGGGACCGGGGAACACAAGGAAGGACAGTTGGTTGCCTGTGACGGGAGGCACCTGGGGCAGATACAGCTCACGCTCTGCAGCTGTTGACTGGAGAACTGTACTCCTACAATTTCCTAAACTAGCTGTGTCTTTATTGGATACTGGTAGGGGAAGTGGAGGAGCAGATAAATGGATTTATAACTTCCTCCTCTGAAGTATAATGATGATTAGATTAAAAAAACTACGATCCATTTATAACCCTGGTCTGAAACCGACGGAGCAAAATCCAAACTAGGTCAGATGGCAAAGCACAGAGAGCAGCAACACAACCGTGAGATCTGCAGTTTGGTTCCCAGGTATGGAAGCAAGTGAAGGAACTCACTGCAAAGACAGAACGCTATTTAATGCCAGTGAAGAAGCATCCCTACTCTTTCGTATGGGTTCAGGTCCAGCATATTTTTAGATGCAACCAATCTCTCACTAGATATTTGAGATAGGAATACATTGCACTGAGGGAAAACATCTTCCTTCCCTGTTAAAACAGAGTTCTCCTCAGTTTCCTCCCTTCACATTTTTTCTTATTACTGCTTAAAATTTTTCAGCATCGTGGATATTTACAACTTTTCTAATACTTAAAATAGAATAGGCCAGACTATTTCAGTTGAAGAGACCTACAACGATCATCTAGTCCAACTGCCTGACCACTTCAGGGCTGACCAAAAGTCAAAGCATGTGTTTAAGGGTGTTGCCGTAGAATCACAGACTGGTTTGGGCTGGAAGGGACCTTAAAGATTATCTAGTTCCAACCCCCCTGCCATGGGCAGGGACACCTTCCACCAGACCAGGTGGCTCAAAGCCGCATCCAGCCTCAAACCCCGACAGGCTTGGGGCATCGATCACCTCTCTGGGAAGCCTGTTCAGGGTTTGACCACCCTCTTGGTAAAGACCACCCTCCCTAATGTCTGGTCTAAACCTCCGCTGGTGCAGCTCTGAACCATTCCCGTGCATCCAATCACTGGGTACCAGAGATCTTATTTGCCTGTTAAATCCCTCAGTGCCCTCTTTGCCTTCCTTAAATTCGGCACCAAAACATTCTGATTTACCAACTCAGTAATCAGAAAGTAATAAAAATATCAGGCTTACAATTAAGAAAATAAGGCTAGTAAGGTTAAGAAAAAAATGGAAATTAAGCAAGCCTCCAAAGCAAAAAGCTTGTGGAACACTTCCAGATGATGTTATAGACAGTGAAATTTTATATATATGGTTATTCACGAAAGAAAACCACTTCAAGTGCTGTGAAACAGAAAGCCGTCACCTCTCCGCAAGTCAGTCAGTTGCAGCTCACTGAAGGAGTGGTGGTGAACTGGGGAAGAGTCACCACATGCTTTCCTCGCTCCTCCGCTGCTTCCCTAGCATCCTGTGTCAGCCACTTTGAAGGAAAGACTAACGGAGTAGGGGGACCTCCGGCCTGACTCAATACACCGGTTCTCGGGGTTTTTTATTATCCACTTGGGGTGGGTGGACTGCTTCTTTGATTGAACCGATTTATCTGCTGTATCACACAGAAACTGTGCCAAGAAAGCAAATCGCTGTATTCCTCACGGTGTTGAGGGGAGGGAGCTCAGTGGTGGAGAGTGGCACCTCTGGGCTGACACAGGCACAGCTCGGAGGGGAGTTGCAGGAAGAGGTGCTCAAGGGGTGTGCTTGTGCGGGTAAGGGATGGCGAGCTGCACCAACGCCGCAGTGTCCCTTGGATTCTGCTCTCCACGCAACGTACGTAAGGGACACCCCCGTGACATGATGGCTACATCTCCGCAGCCTCAGTGAGAAGCGGCGTGCACTCGGAAATCAAGCAGCGCTGCCTTTACGGGGGTCTGCGTGGGGGCCCGGTGCGGACCAGGCGCTGCCCCGCAGAGCTATGAGCTGGTGCTGGCAAGGAGCTGGAAGCAGCACGCGTAACGCAGCACCATTGGCGCCTGTGCTGGCAGGATGCCCTGCTTACCAGAGGCCAGGAGGGTGCTCCTTAGGAGCACAGCATCAGCCCCCCGCAGTGCCACCCTGCCGTAAGCTGCACAGGAGTCGCGTTTTCCCGGCATCAAGTTCGTCAGGAGGAGCTCCAGGTCACTGGCAGGGTTTGCTAACTGGAACTTGTGCTCTCAGGCCATTGTGGTCTCAGGATCGTATTTTCACATGCATGGATTCCCCTTTTCCCATCTTCTTCTTTTCCTGTTTCACGCAGCGGTGATAATTGGCTGGTATCGTTCTTGGCACAAGGCGATGGGGGGTAAGTGCCCCGAGCTTAGTGACAGTACTTGCACCAGAAGAAGGTGAGACAGTTGATGGAGGCTCATGGACACAAACCAGAACGGGTTTCAGAACTCTGTTTTCTTTTCACTTCATAGAAAACGACATTTATTTAGTCCAAGGGAGTGAAATTCAATATTGGAATGTGTATTTTCCTCAGTCGAGTAATAAAAAAATCAGACTACTGAGGTTTCAAAAATAAATGACGTTTTAAACACTCGACTGTCGGCCTAGGCTTAAATGCAGTGATTTACTTGAAACATTAAACCCAAACACTTGAGAAACAGCACTTGCTACTGGGAGAAAAATTGTCCCAGCTACTCAACCTTCAGTGTGATTCATTACCAGCTGGCAAAACGGACCTCAGCCACAAGCAAGGCACTGCAGTGTGCAGTCCAGACCAGATGCAGCCCCTGACTGTACTTGTCCATTAACAGATCTGGAAGTTGCAGGCCCAACAATTATTAAATTCTTGGAGTTCATTCCTTTTATTTTTTTAGACTGTTTTTACCCATGTGTCTACCAGCATAACAGAAGTAGGATTCCTGGATCAGTTACTGACTGTTTTCTTGATCATTTAATGTATTCTGCGATTGCCTAACTTGGGCTAGGATGGTGACAAGCATCTATGGTTTTCCGTTCACTTCAGGCTATTTTTTGTTTGTTGTCTATCAGTTCCCGTGCCCTGATGCGCCTCACTCCTGTTTTCTGTACATCACTTCCCTTTCCAGCCTACAAAATACTTGGGCCAGGTACTCCAATGGATTCATACATGCTGAGGACACTTCTCAAGAGCTCCTGAATTCAAGAACCTTGTTCATCTATTTGTTTTCACCTGATTAAACCAAAGCCAGATGGTATTAAATTATGTAGTCAGTTGAACTAAAATCATCTTGGCGCGTCTGCAGGAGTCGGCAACTCGCTAAGAGACACTTACATAAATAGCTTTATGCTTGAGACTTTTGCAGTGGTTTTGGGGGCTGTTCAAGTACCGCCGTCCTCACACAAGTCTGTGCATGCAGGATCACAGCTTCCTGGGAAGCAATTTCTAGCCAGAAACATGATACACGATGTTTCCCGCTGTGACAGAGCTTGTAGTAATACTGAAACCTGCAGGAAAGATTCTCACAGGAGTGCGGCTCACACCGGCCTCCACTGTCAGCACGATTGAGGGATCAAACGCTCCGAAAAAAAAGAGGTACCCAAGGAAGCAGCCACAGCAGTGTGACCATCCTCCAGTGCAGGAAGCTGCTGAGGAGCAACACCCCGCTGCAGCCTGGCTGACGTGAAGACAGTGCTTGCCAAGTAAAAGGAAAAAGAAAGATAATGAAGAATGTTGGAGGGAGGACTGGTTAAGGAGTTTACAGAACCTGCCTTTGCCTTAAACCAGACGAACAGGGATAAAGTAATACACCAGAATAACTCACGAAGAACGCATCTGATGCATTCAATCTCTGCAGAGATCAGAAAAGCCTCATTTTGAGGTTGGGTGTTTCAGCTGCAAGAGCACAGCTGTGATTTGTGGGGTGATATTCATTTAAAACATTTTTCATGGTAAAAACTTTTGAAAAATAAGTATTTCCACAAAGCAGGACTTTCTTAAAACATTTAAAAGTTTTTAAGCAATACTTTTTTCTATTTTCAATCCCAACTTTAGAATTATTTTAGCATTATTTACCAAACTTTGCATTCTACTTTTTTTTTTAATGAATGTAGCAGGTTTTCTATGTTATTTTGACTTGATAATTGAAAATTCAATTTCTCCCTGAAGTGCATATGCTGCCTTATGTGTTGTTGCATTAAACAAACGGAAAGTATTTTTAATTGAATCTGTAGCCATATGAAGTCACAAGCCCCTTATGACTGAGCAATACGTTACGAATGTACTTGCAGAGTTATATCTATATATCTGTGTTTGCCATCCAGAGGGACCTGGA
>NW_010242646.1:33734-52285 GCF_000690775.1 Eurypyga helias | reverse complement strand
TTCCACTCTGTGAATCTGTGTGGATCTGTGACAGGTGTAAATAAGGGCAGCAGAATATGCATCCTTACAGCTACATGCATGTACATATAGCAAAGAAACTGATACTTTGTTAGGTGGTTTAAGAGATTATCGGATTAGATGGCAGTGAAGGAATGAATAAGATACTTTAAGAGATTTAGTTGTATAGTACATCACTAAGCTACATCACTGTAAGCTCCCTTGAAATCAGATAGAGAAATAATTGAAGATACTACTCTTGGCTGAAGTCTTACTTCACACTCAGGTTTTTCTTGATGAAAAGACATTAGTGTGTCAGTCTAGCAAAACAATTAAGCATGCTAAAACAACATACTTAAATGTTTAATTTAGTTGTGGTAAGGGTCGCTTATATGCATGAGCACTCTTCTTTTTTTCTTTGGATCTGGTGCAATGCACAGTTGCAAATTGTTTTACACGTGTCTGTTCTCTAGATTCTTGACCATGCGCAAGTCTGCAGCAAGATCTGCTGAGAAAGTTCACGCTACAAATGTCTTACACTTTCTGAGCAGTATTGATTTCTTTTTCCTACTCTAAGAATTAAATCATTCAACTAAATGCTGCAATTTTTCTCCATTTCACATTGATTTAGTTAATACACAAGAACCACACCACTGAGGAGCTGGATATAATAGGCAAGGATACTTTTGTTGTTTCCCCGAGGAATGACATATTCAGTTATGTATTGGGGGTCTGATTTCCTAAAAGGCTAAATTCAGGAAATACTGGGATTTCAGTCATCTTTATTTGACCACAGCCTGAAGTTGGATAGGTTCCCAGAGCCAACAAATTCTTCTACTACAATGACCACCCATCCTCCTAAAATGTTCCGTTAAAGGCCAATGCTTATTATTTATCCAGTGCTAACGCTTTGTGTAGCCTACAATTTTCACTGTGGTAAAGCATGTAAACTTTATCACAAATAATAAAATCTTTTGTGTATTTATTTTTTTTAAATTTATTTGGGGAATTCAGGTTCAGTCCTCCTGCTGTTTCATGATGATAACTGCAATACTTAACAGAATATAAGGCATAGTTTCCCCACTACTGATTACGTAAGGAGCAATGCTGGTATAGTTCTTAGCATAATGTAATTGTTCAGTACTCACATGTGATGACGTCTTGCAAATACCTTTGAGAAATTCTATAAGCCTATCTGTTACTATACAGATTATTTCACCTAAGTGAGGAGGAAGGGTTTTGGGCATGTTCCAACACAATAAATTTTGACCATAATGACTGAATAAACAAATGGTTTGGAAATTGAAGTTCATAATTATCCTGTTGATAATTATACATATAAAAATACATTTCTGTATGGTACATGGATTTGTTGAGAATGAGAATCCATCCTTATTTTAAAGTAGTACTCTGGAAGTATGTGAAGCTGAAAACCCAAGTTCAAATATTAACAACGACTCAGCTTAAGATGCATATATATTGCAGACTTCCTTTGGGAAATGGAAACAGTCTAATCCATGGCTCCTAGATGATTTTTTTCATCAAAACATAGCAGGAAAACATTAAGTATTTTAAAGTATGTCAGTAGGTAATGTAAGTATTTTTAATATGCAAAAATATTTGGAGAGAGAAAGATTTTTGTTTTCAAAAGGAAAAGGAAGCTAGCTGCTTGAAAGAAAATTGTACTTAGAAACATAAACTTTTACAAGGGAAAATGAAGGTACTTGTAAGGGAAAAAAATGGGCAATCGCTGTTAACTTCTGCACCGTTAACACTTGTGCTGTGTGGAAGAAAGAGTAAGTAAGGTTTTGATTTGAAGAAGCTACTTATGAGCTGGCAATTACAGCTACTGCCTCAGGCTCCTGAAGTAAAATGCTTTCAAGTGCCAAACTCGGCTGAGGTTGTAGTATTAAACAGAGGGTAAGTAGAAGGTATTTCACAAGCAGAAACAGACTTGTTCGGCCCCTATTAAGTTAGACAACTAAAAAAAATCCAATGCTGAATTGACTTAATGCAGCCTTTTAAAAAAGTCAGGGTACATAGCTTGGGCCCAGTGTCACCACTGAGGCTCAGCATATACTGACCATGCTCATGTTGCTCTGCCTAGCTTGGAGCGTGGGCAGTGCAAGACTCTTTCTCCCAACATGCAATCATGCTGATAACCTGAGTGGGGTATGAACTGCCACTATGGTTCTGCTTGCAGAGATGCAGGAAGCCTATCTGCTCCAGAAAGGTCATCCTCACCTGGGCAACTGTGATAGGAAAATGTAAACATCCATGTTTTTCTTAGCTTTTTTGGATTGAGCTTATCTTTACACCTCAGTGCCAAAGAGCCTGTGGCACATGCAATGCTCACCAAAAAAAAAAAAGAAAAAATTTGTTAATAATAATTTCACATTGTTATGAAGAAACAACAGCTTGTCTGCTCTCATGGACTAGCCAAGATCACATGGTCGTTGGGAAGATGAAGAGCTCTCTGTAGTTCTCTACAATAAGTTTTTAGGAGGAATTATTATTAGCTGTCTTAGAATTCACAGGAATCTACCTCTGTTCTCTTCTATGTCTATATAAAGCTACAGACATTCCCCACTTGTGGTTTATTGTCCCAACTGCTTATGTCAGATGGCTCTGAAGCAAATTCCACTGACCACCGCTTTCACTGGGTTTAAGTTATACAACCTGAATTATCAACAAAACAAAGGAAAAGGGCTCACTTTCCACCACTCATCAGTGAGCAGTGAAGAAAAAGTAGAAATTTCCCACTACATTCCAGAAAGTATGTACTTATATACTGAGCATACAGATAATATATATTACACTTTACTAAACTGGGATTGTATTTTTTATAAGCCTTTCTGTTTAGAACATCTGCAAGTTATTAATTTTCACATATCTTGCTTCAGTGGGGGCACCAAAACAGAAGTTTTAAAAAACAGCCACATGAAGAAAAAGTCCTACTGTATGTTTACACATAAATAAGGTGTCTTCATTTCCAAGTGCATGAAGCATCTTTTGGCTCCCAATAAACACAGAGTATCAGTGATTAATGCTTTTAAAAATTAGGTGGTCTTCAGGTATTGAACAGATCAGCAAAGCAGTTGATGTGGAAATTAATTTAAATTCAAAAACTCATCTCTTGGCTCTGCCAAAAAGACAGATATTTAAGATTTGCTTGCATTATTCTCTTCCTACTCAAATAAAGAACAGTCTACTTTACTTTAGATATCTACTACCTTTGCTCCAAGTAGAGGCTTGACTTGATTCCATAAAAAAACCCCATCCCGTTTACTCTTTTTAACTTAGTTACTGAAGATCTGAAGAACCAGTAAGTGTCCCAGCTAAAAACACCATTCATTTAAAATGCAAGGTAATACACTGGGCTTTATACTGTCAACAAAAAACCCTCTCCTTTGAAAAATTAGAAAAGAACTAATTGCCCTACTTAAGGCTGTCCATGATTTTGGAAACAAGAAAATCTATAGTGTATCAAAACCAGGCAATGGCAAAAGCTGAAATTGTGCAAATTCAGAAAATTTCCCACCAGGCTTGCACATGCAGAGTTGGTAAAGCTCATTACAATGTAGCATAAATGGAGGTCTAATTAACATAAACTGATCCAAAAGAAAATCCCATCAACATACGTGAAAATGAACCTGATGTGTTTGAAATTCAGCCAACTACAAATTAATTCAACATAGATTACATATACAGGGAGAAGGAGACTCCAGCAGAGTAACTGGCATTGTATCGGTATATATGTCAGAAAGATCCCTTCTTACCCTGTATCCCCTCCCCCTAACTAAGATGAATTATATTTGTGCACCATATGTTCCAGCAAGAAAGGAAGCAGTGGTCAACCTCTTATTCTTGATCACTGTAATTTCTTCATAAATTAATTTGTGTTATGTCTGTTTACGCTTTCTAGATTACAGATTCTGGGCCAAAGACAGCTATATTATGGTATTGTAAAAGACTGAGGAATCTTATTACTGGGCCCCTGAACTGTCATTTACAGTTGCTGATGGCCTCGATGCTGGCATCCAGTCTGGTGCCACAGCAGTGGTGCGACACTATGGCAACACCCAGGTGGCAGCAAGGAAGGATATAAAGATGCCTGAACCGTGTGTAAAGTAAGAACAGCCTGAGAAAAGCGCTGTGCTGGTGCGGGTATACACTGCAGTGCCCAAACTAGTTTTACTGTGAGCACTGCTCTGTGCCATGGAGCTAACAGCAGAGGCAGCAGATAGAAGAGCTGGGTACAGATATGTCTACAAACTCATCGTGCCCGTGATAGCCAGCTGTGTGAAGGATGGTCTGACATAATCCTGATAAGAGATTGCTGCTCCAAACTCTCAATACTATCTTAGCTCTTTGGAATTGTTTCTAGGATGTTTATGTGAAATAATATACGGTGTGAATTCACAAAGCTCTAGTCACTCTACAGAATTACTGCCCAGGACTACCTTGGCATACACACTCTTACTGCATTCCGAGTGCTCATACAAGCAATTAGTGGAGAAAATTCATACCGTAGCCACTGACAGGCTTGTTATGCCAAAGACTTTCAGAAATGTCATGTTTATCTGCCAAGTACAAGCAGGTGAAGAGTAGTCAGTCACACTAGGTAGAGTATAGTGCAAATACCTGAGCCACATAATTTAGACAAAGTAACTTTGGGAATCTTGGTCCTACTCAGCCTGCTGCTGTGTGAGTGAGCAGTGGATATTTGTGTCTTCATGCTGGAGGAAGAATAATTTTTTTTTGTGTTTACTGTTATGGTCTCTAGATCTCAAATTATCTGAAATGCTGTCTTAGTTAAGGTCATATCGCTCTGCCCTTCAGGTCATAGCAGATGCCAGGGCCAGAATATCCTCTAAAACACTGGCAGATGTTTGTTTGAGTGGACTTTTATAGGTCTGAAGCCTCATTAGCTGTTTTCATGACCTGAATACTAATTTAGCAGGGTGGTTCTCAGGCTCTGGATCCAGATACTCAGGAAATTCCAATGAATTTCAATCTATGGGTACTAGTTATCATTATTTAGAATAATATGTATTAATTTAATAAATGCCTTTTATGCCAACAAACATTGTGTTTAAGTATAGTATATGATTAACGGTATCCCTACAATAAAGCTAAGTATTTTAAGTCAAGGTGTCCCACTAAAAAATAAATTGTTGGGTCAAGTGGCAAACGAAAGATATTCAGGATTGGTAACACCTCATTAAAAACAATTTCAACTGCCCTAAGGCAAGATGTTAATACACAGTAATTGTCTACCCAGAGTGAATCTTTTTCCAGTTACATGAATAATGCAAAGTAACTATTTAAATATGCTTGTTTATATCTTTAGCAGATTCACTATAGTGTCAAAATTAAAGATTAATTTTTTAACATTTTACGCTACTATCACGAGTTAACAAATAGGAGAAAGAAGGATAAAACACTCTCCTCTTCAACTTCAAAATTCACTTGCCGAAAACAAAGTATGAAAAATAATTTAATTAGGATGTCTAGAATCCCAAGGAATTAGTACTGCTGCTACATCTACGTTCATCTTGGTGCCCCAATAAAAACATAAAACAAATAATAGGACACCAGTAATAGTAATTTAAACAGTGTGAGTAATGTCTATCGCTCTACCACAGAAAAGTTAAGAAATGTTTTCCAATTGCCTATGTAAAATTTTGTGTGTTCAGCATTTCAACAAGGAGTATCAGTAAGTAGGGGAACAGAGGAAGCTTTTAATGTAGGTTACCTCAAAAATCTTAAGTAACCTCACAATCAGAAAACAATCACTATCTTCAGTCTGCCTGCAGAAAAAGATTTCATGCAGCATTATCCTTAACATTAAATAAATTATGATAATTTTGCTTTAATTATTCTGACACATAGTGCATTCAGTCTCCTATTAAATGTTGATTGGCTCAATCCTACAAGCAGTCTGTGCTCTAGTGTGCCAATCCCAAGCCCAGAAAACCTCCAAAGGCTGAACCTGAAGTTTCCTGGAGGTGCGAGTACATGAGTACGTTTCCTGAAGGTGTGAATGCAAGTATAAAAAAGATGCTGAATTCCTTTGGGAAAATAGGAAAAGAAAAAATAAAAAAGAGAAACTTCCCAAGGTGGTCTTGACTTGCATCAGGATGCTGGAACACTGAAGGAATGAGTAGGAAGAAAATATAACCTATTGCTGTATCAAAGTGAGAAAACTTCAGTAAGAATCCTACTGAATAGTAAGGGGTGTTCCCAAAGTGACAACATACACATGCTCCAAAAACCTAGAATTCTCCAACTTAGAGATAATAATCAAAACATGGGATATCTACAACACATTACAGGAAGTGATAAAGGTTTTAATATGCAGCAGGCTGGGCATACTTGTAATATCAAGGAAGACAGTTTGATTTTCTTAATAAAGTGATTTTGTTTAGATTTAAGTAAGTATTTATTATGATGCATTGTGTTAATTTTATTGTAATTCTGAGCCTTTCTTGTTTTAAAAATTAGTAATGGAGTTACGCTGACATCTGCAAAAAATTTAGCACCCGTGCAGAAAAAAGACATATAAGAGACAGCACCAAAATGTAATCTCAGAGTTGCAATAGGCATCAGATTTGCAAATAGAGCAGAACAGTTAAAACAGGATTAAATTAAGCCAGACAAGACTTAATTGTTTCATCATAAAGAGAGATTCTGTAGGAGCAAATCTTGCGACAGATTTATCCCATCTCAAAATATTATTTTGATCATACGTTTCAGACTTTAAATGTCTGTGAAAAGGAAGCTTGCAGTTCTGCTTGGATTCCTATTTTATATACTATTACCCAAATTTTTGGAAAAGTTGGAGCTCCTGACACTATTTCCAAAAATTGAAACTTAACAAGGTATTTTATGAAAGTAAAAGTCTTGATATGCCCTTAATATGAAATAAGTAGTTTACAGCTTGGGCCAAGAGAATCTGTATCTCTTATGTAAAACAATTTCTACAAAAAAACCTTTGGTTGCAACCAATTGATCAATGATATACAACTCGTGTATTCTAATCCTGTCAGTTGAAAACAAAGCTTAATATAGTCCTCCAGAACACTACTGTCATATCTGAAGATTTTATGTGTTATTCATGCGTAGTAGTTAGTCAATATTACTGTTTCTTTTGCATCCGCTCTAATGTAAATAGCTCAAAGACATGATCTCTGGTTTGTGATCTAGAATGAATATGCTGTTTCAGTTGTACAAGAATGTGTTACCACTGGATGGAGGTTTTTCATTAGCAAGAGACACAGTGGGTGTCGAACACTAACTCAAAGGCTTGTTGTTCCCCAAAGCAGCCCACTCTTCAGAATTAAGTAAAACTTCCTGCTAATTTCTGGTAGACTATCCTGAAAGGTTTGTATTAATTAGCATTCAAATATAATTTAAGTAACTGTAAATTGTCTCAGCAAAGAACCTTTTTTGCTCAGCAAAGACAATTTCCTCTAGTAACTACATAATCCTATTACTTGTATGGGTCCTATAACAATAAGCTGCACAAGGCATGAATCCATAGTGTGGTATGCAGGGAATTTAAATCTCCATTGTGTTAGCAAACAAGGTGCTCTTTTAATTAGACTTCTTAAACTATGAATTTCACTGTCTATATTCTGAACTTATGATCTAATCAAATCAGGATAGAAAAAATAATAGGAGGAGAAACCATGAAGTTAATGAGACTATCGGAATCTACAGAAGTTATGGGTTAAGGACATTACCACAAAGGACAGCAAAGAAGGAGGGAGAAATCGGCAGCCAGATGACACTTGCCTCATCTCTAACATGTTGACTCTCCACTTTTTAAATTGTTAGATGTGTCAAGATGCTCCTTTATGTAGGTAAAGTTCTTTGACCTGTTCTCCACTAAAACTACAAGGGATAACAAGGGAACCCCAGCCCCAACTAATAGATTCTCAGGTGTCACGAATCACAGTATCAATCTGCTGCAGAAGCTGCTGCTTCCAAACCAAACAAACAATAAAACACAATTACATTTTTTTGTACAAAGGTTCTCCTCATTATTTCTCTTCAGTGTCTTGCTGGACAGCCACCTATAACTGAAGGTTCCCAAGCAGATTTGGAAAGGAATAGCAAGTTACTACTCTTTCTTAGTTTTCTATGTGAGCAGCATTTGTATGTCTCAGTCACCAATAATATTTTCAGTCTTGAAAGCTTTCACCACACTAGTTTTTCTAAAATGTTTACATTAGACTATTAAAAAACCCAGTCCAATTCAATGTCTAGTAAAAGCAATTTCTTGACAATTATTGACTTGATAAAACTTCCTGCAAAATGTAATAAACTAAGATGATTTACAAGACTGTTTAAAAGTGATTTTTTTCCCCAAAATAATAACTATTTAGTTTTCCTATGACTGACATTTTTATGACAAGTAATAGTGATGCAAACGTGACAAAAGCTATACTCTGGAAATCCCTTGACTGCCCAAACAGGCAATGTATGCCATAGTAATAGAAGGGAAAACCATCTGGGTTTGTACAAATTTTTTCAAGGTGTAGATATCAGTGCTAGAACTAGATACCAGGTAAGTGCTGTGCAGTCTGAAGCCCTCTGAAGAAATCAGGAGCAGTTGTGTTCTCTCTCCTGTTGACGTGTTTCAGCCTTGATTTCAAAGGTCTGTTTTTCAGACAAGTAAGGATCGTTCATGTCTACCATACCCTTGGCCTTCCCTGCTGAGAATACCAACAAGAATGCCTCATCTCCATGTGATATTTAATCTCGACTGTAAGCCCCTCAGGGGCAGAGATCACATCTACTTGTCTGTAAAACCTAATGTGCACATATGGCAAAGAACAAATAGTAAAAAGGATCACAGGCAATATGTGATGCTAAGTTTTGTTTACCTTTCCAACATGAGAATATATTTACACCACACATACTTTCCAGAATACTTCAGCCTGCTAACGCCTGTGCAGCTCTACTCAGAATGCACGCAAGGGCGATGTGACACCACCATTTAATGCAGTAACATGAAGTTTCATCATCAGCCTTTCTGAAGCAGAAGTGTTCTGTTAATGGTGTTTGATGTTTAGAGTCTAGTTAGGAAGACGGAATCCAGACAGAATCCTTTGTTTTATTCTGACCTATATCTGATGTGACAGCTGCTACCTGATTTAAGGAGAACTGGAGAGACTCCAAAAATGCCACAGAATTTAAAGTAAGGAATGAAGTTTTCAGCTTTCCAAAATGTTTTTACTATTTCTTTCTCCAGTCAAAAAGTAGCATGCAGTAGCTGCACACTGTCAGCAATGCACTACCGAGAATTGTTAATCTGTGAACAGGGATCTGGAAAGAATGATGTTGCTCAGCAGTGTGCTAATCACCTGACCACCGCAGTTAAAAATGTCTTCAACACAACAAAACCGTTCATTGCTAGCAGGCTATCACAGGGAGGGTTTTACTATTCTGCTTCCAACCGGAGGTTGTGACAGAAAAAGCTAGCATTGCATCTTCAGAGCAATTTAAACAAGCAGCCTGCTTTGGCCAACGTGACAATAATCTGGAATAATGCAGGTGAAAAGCTAAAAATTGCCTTCCAAACACAAACACCCTCTGTTGAAATCATAAAGTATGCACATGATCATTGGGTTAGAGCAGGGAGCCAGCTTTCTGCCAGAGCTGGCATAGTAGTAGAACATTATTTGGATACAAAAACTATGTTAGATAGGACAACAACATTGTCTTTATGACTCATTTTTGTCAGGCTGGATTCAAAACTTATACCAACAAATTTGACATTTCATACTGCTCTGCAGAAAGCAAGTAAAATGAGTCCATGTTTTAAAACAGCAGGGAAGCTTCCAGTGCTACAATTAACTGGTAACATATGCCACTGCTGCCAAGAGGATTTTTAATCTCTTTAAACATTAATGTAGCATTTTTGCTTCTGTCGCAATAAGGCAGCCATCTGTGTTTGAACCTGCTGGGAAACTAGGGATATGTTTACAGAGAGAGAAATGGAGAGAGGCAGAGAGGAGGGTAGACATCCGTGTTTCCAGACCCAGCATCAAAAATAACAATTCAAACCTTTTAAATAGTATTATTAAGGTGTCTTATAGTGGTAGGAATATTATTTAAACTCTCAGGCTGCTCAATTTAAAACTGTACAAAAAAGTAACCCTCAACCTGGCACATATTCTCTGTATATACTATACTTGTTTTTCTGCATAACTGTGAACAGTTAATAAAGGATTTCATTATAGACTTATTTCCAGGAAAATCCCAGTTCTATGACTTTGAAACAAACTTCTTATATAACAACAAGCAACAGTAGGAGTTCTGTAAATCCTTTCAGTGTGAGCCTCCAATTCTGCGTTTCTGTAAGCACTGTATTTTAACATCAGGACTTATTTGAATAGAGCACATCAACTCCTACAAAATATAAGGCACTAAAAACTCTTACCCAAACCCATATGTCCCATATTTCACTATAATCTGAGGCTATTCTGATAAAATATCACATCATCTGTCCATGTTCTCCCTGTCTGAAACTCAGTTGACCTTCTTTCTAGTCTTTCTCACGCTACACCAGTACTAACTAATGAGAACCAGATACAAAAATGGAAGCTCACAGCTACCCTCTACAAACATAAAAAGGCTATAGATTCACTGTCTTGTAAAAATATCAGCCCTACTTTTTTTTTCTCTAAGTTCTGTCCGCACTCATTGGGATGACAGCCTTCAAAACGTGAACCAGCCTCAGCAAAAGTGCAAGGGATTCAGCCTAAGTAGCACGCACTTCACTTGAATCCATGTCTTGAATAACCCTAACCATTGATCTGCCTTGCTTTTGGGGAAGATCCCAAAGCAGCTCACAGCTGCTCAGGTGAGCACAAGCCAGCTGGATCCCGCTGGGGCCAACTACCCACTGAGCAACACGTGGGACAAGCAGCCACTAAAATAACTAGATGGAATGGTGCGAAGGACATCCCAAACGGAGGATGGATTCCTGGTACAATGCCAGCCCTGACACAGATTACTGGAGGCTTTATGAATTCACATGGTTAATATTTTTAATTTGGTGGACTAAATGTTAAGTGCTGACATCCAACATCTTTTGATGAAGCTGCAGGTGCTCAGCAGTTTTAAAAATGTAGCCACACATATTTGGGCCCATTTGTTTTTCCTGGCTACAGCAATTCAGGTGGGACATTTTAAAGAACTTAAGTATGCTTTTTGCTGCTGGGTTATTGCTGGTTGCTGTGGATATATTGACTAATGGATGGAAAGGGGATACAGGAGTGGTCTATTGTGTTATTAAGAATTGTCAAGCAGGAGATAAACCCTCTTTTAAATGGATATGTGTATAGGTTAAAATACATCAGCTTGGATTTAGACACAACTTTATAAACCCTGGAGTGATATTTTTGGCTACAGTTCCTAATATAGTTTAAATGTAAAATGGCAATAAATAACAGTTATTTCTCATATGGACAATTAAGTACCTAATATTTATAAAATACCATGTAACACACAGACCTCTGAAGTCTGGGGAAAATTTTATACTGGCTTTTTTGTGATTTATGACATCCTAAATATTTCCTATTACATCCCATATATTACCTAATGAAAGAAAACCTATAGAAAAAGAATAATTTATTTTCTCATAATACTTGTTTCAATTTTATCTCTTTTTGTTTAATACTAGCCTATTCTGAGCCCCTCTGTAGGTTTTCTGAACTTGGAACTGGCATGTACTATCTTTTATCTTTTTTATCTATCTGTTGAACTCAATCATTAAAAGATAATGCTATGAGAAACTAGTTCACTTGCCAACAGTTAAGCTCTGACTAAAACTGTGAGCTGCTTGATTTTCAATCACTAAATATGCACATAAGTATTTAAGAGTTCCCTATTTTTGCCATTATAATTAAAAAAAAAAAAAATCTTTTATCACAGATCAATTATTTGAGAACAAACTAATATAATCCTGGCAGACAAAACTAATGGTAGCAAGACTAGTGAGAGAAACTGAAAAAAAGGACAGGCACATTTCTGGCAATGACAGTATTTATGAGCCACTTGCACAGCCGCAGTGTAATTTGTCTACATGACTCATCACTATGATTTTTAAACTATTTTGTCTGTCTATTTTTTAATACTTGGGGTTCCAATGAGATTTTGGATTTGAAATGACACACTGTGATTGCCTTGGAGTTTACTTTCTGCAAAATATTTGAGATAAGTAATTTTTGATCTGGAGCAGAAATTTTTAATTTTTTGTTTCATAACCTCTTGCAGAATCCTATCGTTTCACAATCTCTATGTACAGAAATTTCCTGCATTACCACTCACTGGCAAAGAAAGGATGCTGATCCTGCTCATGCTTGTGCATATATTCACTTCCTAAAAACATGAAGAGTTTGGTTGAGCTCTTCATATGCCCAAAGCTAAATATACGTATATATTTTCCATACATAAACTGAAGGGTACTCTGTTAGTTAGCTAACTTCAAAAAAAGATGCCTTTACTAGATATTTAATTCAATGAACACCTATGGATGGCAGGTAATAGCAAAAGAACATATGTGATGGATTAATAAAAAAAAAAAAAACTTAGAGAAAAATATTGCTAATAAACAGCCCAGCAAGAAATCCACTCACAAAATAGTTACTAAAATCTGTTTTTCTTCAATAGTGTTAAAGGAAATACTGTTATTCACTCAACAGCAAAAAACCCCCAATAGATTAATAATATTCTGTAATTAACAGACGTAGTACAGAGAGGCTGTTATTGTAGCACAGGAAGCACCAGGTTGGTCATGTATGATTTGCTCCTGTTCGACACAAACTGAATTAGCCCAGTCACCTTCTCCATCTTGTACCTGAAGAGGGTTTCCATGAAGACTTCCTCCATAGTCTTCATCAGGCCTAAGTAAGGTTGTCCAGGCCCACACTTCTCCACACCCTCCTTGCCTTTAAGGAGGTAGCAATCCCACCTGTGAGTCTTACAGCCAGATTCAAACACCAAAATGATTTCCCATGGCAGGAAGAAAAGACGTCTGCTATATGTAACAATCTTCACTAACATCTAAGGCAACACAATGACCGGCACTGTAGTAAACTTGCTTAACCAATTTTTTTTTTTTCCTTTTTGAATTTGTCGGCCTTGACTAAACTGACATCCCTTTGATTGGAAATGTCAACAAATACGTTAAATAAATCGGCATGTCAGCTTTTTAAAGGTATAAAAATAAATTAAAACTTGAAAATTTGGACTCAACAAGTTGCTAATAAGTTGCTGATCTTTTACAGAATAGAGTATTACAGGTGTTCATAACTACCGTCCCTGAAGGCCAATCCCTGTTACATAGTTTTTCTCAATTAAATCTTAATTATTTGATAATTTGTCAAATTGAGCCAGTTTTCAGCAGTCTACCAACGGTTAAATACACCACTGAATACTTTGTTGAGTACACCAGCTTTCTTATTTCTTAGAAGGATAACAATGAACATGTCTATTGGTGCATGCATTCTCCTGTTTCAGTTCTACTTTCGCCTTGTCCCAATCAACATTTAAGTTTCCTGGATGCAAATTAAGACAGTTCAAACAGCCCAGCCAATCTTTAGTGTAATAATAAATCAGAAGCAGAATCAAGACTTTCAATGACAATTACCTATGGAATTAACCACCTCTGGCTAATTTTCTTTAAAATATTCATTCCATTTGAGACAAACCACCACACACAGTTCTCACGTTAGATGGAACGAGACTCGCTTCTTCACTTAAATAGGCTTCCACATTCAGACAAGATGATTTAGGACAGCAGTGTTTAATGGGTATATATTTTGTTAAGCACAATCATAAGTGTAACTGACAGTATGAATACTCATTTTCATGCCAGAACTCTATCAGACTTGAATAAGTACAAGACAAAACCATTATTCTGCTCCTTATTCCACTACCAGAAATCTAAATTCCAGCAGTACAGCTCTCAGACACATTCATTATCTTTACATTAGCACTCTAGTGCCTTTTTTTTTAATTTTTAGTCTATGCTGCTTTCCAGAAACTACTGTTGTTAGCTCAAACACGAATTACTGATGTTCTGTTTGGAAGTTTACTCGTGCCATCTCACAGAACAGAACATACAATTTATCTCACACAGGACACATCAACTACTACAGTATCATGTTCAAAATCATGCCAGGACCAAATTCAAAGTTCATTTCTTCAGTCCCCAGTTCTCTACCATTGTTGGAGCTTTCCTTACACACAAATAAAACTGATTTTCCCTCTCTCTCTGGATCAATTTCCTTCCACAATAAAAATCAATTCTCAGTCACTTTGTCCTCCACAGTCAAAGTCAATTCCCCTCACGCTGACATACATATTCAAATATCTCCCTCTGTAACTCAACACCACTTAGTGTATACACCATCAGCATCAATTCAGCCCACAATCAAGTCTTTATGAATTGATTTGGTTTACCCACAGACAAACAAAATTAAGCCCCACTCACACTTGCTGGATCAATTTCTTCATCCTGGCTGGGATCTCTTTCCCCTCACTGACCATCCGCTTCCTCCCTTGATCACACAGAAATGCGTTTCTACCCTGACTTGTGCCCTTCAGAAGCTCTAGTCTGCTCCTCCGACACATCCCTTTCAAGACATTATTACACATTTCCCCTTTCATATTGCTTGTTCCCAGCTGGTAGAAGTGCCAGAATACAGATTCTATTCTCCTCTACCTTCACTTAACACCTCTGTCCAGTCTCTTACAGGGTAGTTCTTTGTAATTCAGTGCACCCTAATTTTCATACATCTGTTCTCCTTCACTGTGACTTCTTCACCCCTTGTTAAAACTCCACTAGTCTTTCTTTTCCTTAAAACATCTAGTCTTATTTCAGAGGGTGTAGATCTTACCATGTTGACTCCAGTAAGTGGCTGCAGCCTGGACTGAGGGATGCTAAGCTAAGCTATGAGGGGACTCTTCTTGTCATGTAGGAAGAATAAAAATCCATCTCTCTTATGAAAGTATTTCAGCAGCAGATACCAAAAGCATTACCATGCATACACATGAGACAGTCCAGGTTTGACAGGTGGAGTGAGAGTAGCTACATTTCACTTCTATGGAATTGCAGAAGACCTACTATGGGTGACAATTCGGGAAGTTATTGTCAGCTTTAGAAGACACCTGAACATTCCTTAAAACTTGTTAAACATTTTTTAATTTCCTGTTGGGACATGACAGGACATGGTAGGCTTAGGAAGAAAAGTTTCAAATTTACATTTTGCATCTCTGTAAAATAGTCTCACTGGGTGTCTCAGAGTTCAAAAAGAATCTCTTTATAAGTAGCATTTTTATTTTTCTTAACATACAGTTAGCACAATCCCATTTCACTTTATTCTGTTTCAACAATAAAGAAGAAAATACACAAACTGTGTTCAAAGTGTTATCTTTTTAGTACGTATTACTAGTATCTTGGCAAACAATTCCAAAACTGAGGTGGTGACAGAATAAAATGAAAAAGTATATGTCATGGAGCTATAGTCACATGGAGTTTGAAGCCTATTCATGTACAGGAATGAACTTCATTTAGAACTGTAGGATGTTCTTAATATCTGGTGTATTTTCCTTTCAAAAAAAAATAACCCCACGTAGTGGTCCACTAAATTTAGTTAAATATAAGTTGAAATATTTCAAGGAATTAATTCTACTTGTACCTTTTCCTCTCTTTGATTTATTCACTTATTTTGCTCAAGGGGCTAGTACTTTCTTATATATTTCAATACATAGTTCCTGGAAACATATCCCAGTTGGTGTAATTTGTCACAATTGCTTTGGCTATCTTCTCTGAACATCTCAGACCCAATCCTTCCCTCTAACAAATATTTGTGGGATGTCATTTTTAAAAAATGTTTTACAGATGGACTCTGAAGAAAACCCACCCACTCATCATATGTCTCTCATCATGTTTTCATACCTTTTAGTGCATTTTATTCCAGTCTTTCTGATTATATTTTGAGAATAATTGTTTTATAGATCAAGAAGAAGGAAAAATTAAAACATTAGCATATATTCTAAATACTATCCAACCAGAGTTTCATCATCATGACTCTGTGTAAGCACTGCTCAGCACTAACAAAAACATACCTGTGATATCAACATTGGTTTTGGCACAAATCCAAAACGCAGCCCTGTACTAGCTACTGTGAAGAAAATTAACCTTATCCCATCCAAAACCAGCACATGAACTACTGTAAAGTGCTTCAAATTTTTTGACAAATGTATTATGATATCAATTGCAGAATTATGTATCAGTTACTTCCACAATATTAGTCTATTTGATACGTAACTTGGGAAGACTTTGCTCTTTCTAGCAGAATAAACAAAGAGTTTTCACCATTTTTTTTCCCCCCAAAATAACATTTACAATATTTTAGGAGAAAGTATTTTTATTTGCTCATGATTCTCTTTAGCTATTGCCCCTACCAGTGTTTAAAAATCGTGATACTGTTTACATTTTCTGTTTATAATTAAACTCAGTGCAAAAAAGGGAAAAACATTCAACAATCATCATAAGTGCAAACAATAAATCAAAACAGTGATTTTGTTGGCGTAGAGCAAGTCATGGCTGACTGCTTTCCTGGAAACCTAGTATATGAGGGTTCCAGTTCCATCCTCTTTATAAATGTATTAGTACCTATTGTTTTAGCACCAGGTGCACATGTTTGTCTACAAATTATTTTCCTTCTGAAGGCCAAGGAACAAAAGCCAAAAAGGCCTAAATGGGAAAATAACCTCATCCAAGCTCATATACAGGAAATCCAACACTCTCAGCTATTATCATTCCAAAAAACATGAAGACAAGGCAAGAGAACCGCTATATATGCAGAGAGAAAAAGGACAAGATTTACTCCAGAAAACTCATACAGTTTGAAAGATTAGCAGAAATGTTCTGTCTCTTTACAGCAAGGCAGTATGAATTTTATGAGCCACACTGGCAAAAGATGCAAGAAACACAAAAGTAAGGGACACTGAATTCTGACAGCAGGTTCACCCAGGAAAACTCCTGCAAAGCTTAGTGTGAGCCTGCAGCTGCTGGCACTAACAGAGACCCAGTGATTGGCTCCTTGCAACGAGAGGCCTTACAAAAGCTGTTCTCAGCCTCTGTCTTTCATTCATATAATAACCAGTAGTGAGGTATCTTCTGCCTTGCACCGCAATTTCTGAATATGTTACGTCTTTAATTTGAGATACATTTGGTTCCCCATTTTCTTCTTGAGTACCAAGCCTAACATTGTCTTTGATTCCAATAACAGTCTGATCTAATTATTTAGCAGTAAGATAAAAGCCTGAAGTTTATTTTATCACTCGTTTTGTTATAGGTCTTGCTGTACAGTCAGAACAATGAAATTCTTGTGTTAAATGACTGAAAGCATGCTCGAAATGTAAAGTTACATGATGCTTTGTTTTTGCCATTTTCTGTCTTCCTCTCCAAAGATTTGGATGAGACTGCACAGCTGAAATGTTATACACATATAAAAAAGGATCAGATTCATAAGAAGAAATGGATGACTGGAATGGCACTAAAAAAAAAAGTAAAAATACTTTATATTTTATAGGAATTTTTACAATTATCTCTCTCTTGCAATTCAGATTAAATAAATCCTTCCAACTCCTTGTGAACACTTTGTAATGAAGAACAATGAATACCATGATCTGAAGCAATTTTGGAAACATCACACAGAAAATCTACATCAGATATTTGTGTCCCAAATGTTTAATCTCAGAAGCTATGAAGAAGTCCACTCAGATATTGCCAGTTTTCTGCAACTCTGGTTTTCCAATTTTACATTATTAAAAGAACACAGCATATTCAGAGAGATTTTTGGTAACTTAGAGAGTGTCACCTAAGAGCAGAAACTAATCCTCTTACAGTAGGATAGTATAACCAGCAGCACCACTGATATTAAGGGACAGATATTAGTTAGGATGTAATAAAATAAAGATTTCAATTGAAACTTTCATATTAGAGATCTTCATAGATCTGTTCCTGCAACAAAAATCTATGAAGAAATGCAATGTAAATTAGCTGTACCATAAGCATTTAGGAATGGAGTGACTTATCCTGACAAATCAGAACAGTCTCAAAGCTACTGGGCAAAGTCACTCCTCCATAGGGGAGTATTTAATTTAGAAAGGCCATTTCAGTCCTATGTGAAGTCAAAAGAATACATCATTTTCACCTGCGATCCCTTTTTGCTAAGATCACATGGTAACACCAGCAGCTTAGAACAGGAGAGCATTGTGTTACAGCTGCCAATATTGATTTCCACACACAGAGTTCACTGATTCCTGTGTTAAACACTTTCTGAAACTCACACAGGCATGGTTTTAGTATTCGAGGATACAGGTACAATAACTGTGCATTAGCTTTCACTGAAACGTGCTCTGTGGCTCAGTAATGACACAGCTTAGAAAGAGACAACAAGAGAGTCATTGAAGTTTTAAGCCATATGGACAACATTCACCTCTAAGGCTCTGTCAGAGAGGTC
>NW_010242646.1:9392-33703 GCF_000690775.1 Eurypyga helias | reverse complement strand
TGGAAAGAGACTGGAGAGCCAGTAGACAAGTTTGCTGCTCAGAGAAAACACAAGAAGAAAAGAATGGGAAAGGGGAGTTTCTTGAGAAGGGCAAGAGACTGGAAGTGGATTGTTTTCACTTCCTTTTTTACCCATCCAGTTCAGGTGGTCACCGTTCACTCACCATACAGGGCCAGCTCTCCTGTAACGAAGCTGAGCACCTCTCCTCCCATGATTAAGCCCTCTGTCCAAAAAGTCCCATTCCAGTCTCCAAAAAGTAGTCCTAGGTAGGTCTGTGGGTAAAACAGGTGGATGGTCACTCTGCATGTGCTTTGAAACATCACTGTGTGTAGGGATGAATTGGGCAGATTGAGGAAAATGTAACAGAGATCACAGCAAGAGGGGCAATGGTCAGGTGGCCTCTTCCTCTAGAGGCTGACCACTGGCTTTAAATAAATGTGTAAGTGAACTTAGCTGGCAGTAACGAGTAATGTCCTTCCTCAGTTATATTAAAACAGGACCCGCGCAGAAATGACTACTGCCTTCCTAAGCAAAATGATTTTGTGAAGAAATGAATGCAGAAAAAGACTCCAAAAATGTCCCATACTATTTTTTTTTTTTTTTTAATATGGGGGGAAGAAATAGGGGAGCACAGGAACACTGCAAACTCATCTGAAGTGCAGGCGCAGAAAGCATGAAATGAAGCCAAAGCAATTAAGCATGTGTGAAGTGCTGCTAGCAGGGAGGATATAAATTTGTCACCTGTATATCTGACTTTCCAAATTAATAAGGAATGTGGGGAAGGGAAATCATCAGTCTTGGGGGTGATGGGATAGGCTAAGTATCCTGGAACCCAGGTGAGAGTAGAGAGGAGACAGGAAGAGTTTTCTCCTTTTAGAGCAGGTTTTGTCCCCTGTAAGAACAGCAGTGGAAGTAACTGCATGTGAAAGGAAGAACTGGAGAAATCAGGGACAATTCCAATTTGGTGCAGAGGGAGACAAGCCTCTGTTCTCCAGTCTCTCAAACCTCCCACCGGAGGACAACAGTGCTGTGCCAGCTGTGGGAGGCGAAGGCAGGGTGGCAGCTGTCATTCAGATACAAACTGAGGTAGGAAGGATGGCCAGCATTGCACCCCTTCTGAGGTGGGGTGTGTTGATCGAACTGCTGGCCAGGCACCCCCACCAGCCCACACTAGCCTCTGCTCTTGTGCAGAGTAGCTGCGAGAGAGAGGAGTGCAATTCCTAATTCTCCTTCAGAGGCCATTTCAGTTTAATTTAGCAATTAGCTTCTGTTAGTCATCATCTCTGTAATGGCATAAAACTGAAGAAAATAAAGAAAACTTAAGAAAAGAACCTACTATATTCTCAATGCATTTGTATTTCTGTACTACAATTTGGCTCTTAAATCTTTAACTTGGATGTAAATTTCTTTCAGAAGTACTTTTTTTCCTACTTGGGAACTGTAACTGGGCCAATAAGTGTTATTTTCAACTGTTTTCAGTATTAAATTTTCCTCTCTTAATATTTGTTTTCAGGTATTAGTGTTGGCTCGATTTTCCAGAGCTCAAAGAAGTGTGGAAATTTCATATTCCATTCAGCACTTTCTCATGAGATATGAAGAGAGTATTCATAGAAAGCAGTTGTATTTGGGTTTAACATTGTTAGCATTTCCTCTCATGAGGGATATTAAATAATTTCATGCACAACTGCTCAAAATATTTTTTAAACTTCTGTAAACATAAGATTGCCAAAATCTAACATATGTTATGTGGTATTTAATCCTCAAGAGGAACTGAAGGAACAAAACACTTCTGCTAAAGTAATTAATAAGCACCAATACAGATACCTAGAAGCTGTTCCATCAAAATGAATCATATCCTCTGGTAAGTCACACCCAATATTTAGCAGTCTAAAAAAGAAAATTCAATACATAAGAATGCCGGCTAAAATGAGTGCTGAAATCTTATGCATCGAGATCAAATCACCAAAGCTGTGCTGCCTTCTGGTGCTCCTGAATTAGGAAAAATAGGGAAGTTATTTGTAGAAAATTAATTTTGCCTATGAGAAATCTGTTTTGGCACAGCATATGAATCCTGTGGGGACTGGCGATTAAGGTTAAAGTGTATGCTAATGAATTATAGAAAGTAAATTAAAAACCAGGAGAGTTCCCTAACTCCATTACATTCATAGAGGTATTTTTAGTTGCCACTTTCAGAAATGACAAATAAGTCTTACTTTTTGTTTTACTGAAATTTATGGTACACAAGATTCTCTGTTAAGTGAGCCTCATTATAACACCTGCTAAGTACCACAGTACTTCACATATTTTGTCCTAATATGTACTCAGCAAAAATAGAAATGGTTGATAGTGGCCATGGATTATGCTGAGGTTATATGTGAATACTTTTAATCGACATGGACTTCCTCAGGGTGCAGTAAAAAGTTAGAGCTCTTTCTATCTGTCCAGTGGAAAACTTCCTGCTTATAGTTACGGGGCAGTGCTGTTGGATAAGGGCTACAGGAAAATGCTTCCGCTTCAGGCTCCACAGCCTCAAACCTTCTCCTTTCCCATCAAAGTCCTAATAGAATTTACTCTATAAAACCTTTGTGAAGAAGCTGGTGGTGTCAACAAGGATGGCCTCTTGCATACTGGGCAGACCGCTGATCAAAGAAGAGGCAAGATTCAATTTGCTTGTTAGGGTTGAACATTGCATCTGCTAGTCTTGGGACATTGCTCCACCTGCCCCAGGGCAGCGAGGGTAAAGGTATTTTCTCCTCCCTCTTTCAAGGTGTAACAGCACAGAGAAAGTAATGTAAAATTCAGTGAACCAGAGAAGGAATAATAAGGACAGTCTGTATCTTAATTGATAAGGCAGTTTGCCAGATTACCATTGCTATTTCTGAAATTAGAACTGCTTAACTGTTTTACACTGCACTGGATGAATGCTTAAACTAAAAAATAAAAATCAAGTTCTGAGTCTGTATTAGAATCATGGAGACCTACACAGGTGCTGTGACTAGGCTATAAACCCATGCTCCTTTGTTTTATTAATATTCCCTATATTATTATTTTTTACTATTTATCATATAAAAATTTTACCCATAAAGTATTTGTTTATATATATTAATATTTGTATATTGTATATTTGTATATTGTATTCCATATTAATGTTTGTTTATAATAATTTCAATATATTTTTTATGACTGGTATGGATTTTGTTCAATTTTTAATTTTAAATTAATCTTTATTGAAAGGATAATTCCAAATAAAAAATTATTTTTGTTGATTCTTGGTTTTGGTTTTGATAATTGTCTTGACACTGAATACAGAAGTCTGGATGGTTTAAGATATTATTAATAAAATGCAAGGCTTTAGTAAAATAAAAAGCCTATATTTCTAGATTGTCACAGGATAAAGAAGGAAACTTCTTGCTTACAACTCGAAATGCTGTCCAGGTCAACTTTCATGCAAAAGACATTATCATAATTAAATTAGGCAGTTCTTACTGTTCAATGCCAAGAAGTTATTTCGTTCAGTTGCCATTATTGGGTCCTCATTTTGGTACCCTGAATGTGACAGAAGTGACATAGAAACAGAAATTTCTTTTTCTTTACAGGAGGAAAGATTCGTTCTATTCAGCATTGGGAAAATTAGTTGAACTACATGACTAACTGTTGCTGCCTTTTACATATGTGCTTTTGCTGTGGAAACATTCTGTGCATTTTTCAAAAATAATGCATTAATTGACCCTGATACAACTACTATATTATGATACAATTCTTCCCACTACCATCTCTGCGCAGAATGTAACCCCATAGATTAAAATCAGCATTCCTCTAGCTGGAGTAGGCTGCTTGCTCTAGGGCACAATTTAGTTCTCTCAGCAGAAATATGTAAAATTTATTTATTTTTATTCTTAGTTTAAGAGGCTCTTAAATATCTTTACCACAAAACAAAATAAAATGGCCATGAAATTTTGGCTAATCAGTGGATGAGGTGTACATTAACCTAAGCTGATTGTGATTAAACAGGCTGAGAGCAAAGCAAGCTTAATTAAGTAGATGGGAGAATTTAAGAATTAGATTAAATAACAGAAGATGGAAACTCTATGATGCTGAACCCTTTATTAACAGAGTATTTATAAAATGGGTTTTCATTCAACAGACATATTTTTCATACCTTCCATGGAATGTGGATGTGGTTCTGCTAAGTATGGTTTTAAAAGTTGTAGAGACCAAAATACACTTTCCTATAGAAAAAAGTGGCAACTGCCCACTTAGGCTCCCTTTCATCTACATCACACATTTTTTGCTAAACACAATGCATTTTTATAAATGTTGTTCTTTTTTTTTTTTTCTTTCTTTCTTATTTTGGAAACAACCCAGCCCTCCCCCCAGTACCAGGACTTTTGGATCCACTCGTCAACATTTTTTATGACAAGCTGTAGAGGTCTCAAAGATACAAGGTTCAAGAACTATGAAAACTGGTAGCTTGACAGAGGAAAACCATTGTCCCTACAGAAGGAAAGCTTGAGAGTTCAGCATCATAGTTCCGTTTCACTAAAGAGTATATCTTAGCTGGTTAGTGAGCGCACATCAGCTGCTCACCCACCACAGCATGGTGATGTCTCCTCCAGCCAGTAGCTAGGGGCTACTGAAGCCTGCGGACACCGTCTCATGGGCTGGTTGGCAAAGCAGCAGTACTGGGCATGAGGGGAACTTTGGTTCCAGGTCTCCTGTTTTGTGTACGTAATGTGAATATAAAATACACATTCACATGAAATCAGGCTTCTTTGTTTCACGAGGTATCTTTCCAGTGTGTCGTCCCATAGCTATTCTTTCTTTGTCACAAAGATGAAATAGTAAAAAAAACAGGTTCTGAAAGAAGATGCACTGAGAACTTCACATTTTTCACAGCTCAGCAAACACTGGCACGGCAGAGCTCTGTTAACATGGCCCGCATATTTGTGCCGAAAATAACCTTTAGCTGTAGACGTACACACAGAGACAGAGATGTAAAAAATTCCAAATACTTTTCCACATAAATTCCAAATGACAAAACATCATCTGCTAACACAAAGCAGAATAACAAGAAAAAATCTCATTTTGCTAGGTATTTAACTGTCTAAAAGAAAGGGCATTTTCCCTCCCCGGTCTTAAGAAACCAAAATTTATAGCAGTATAGTAGGAGTCTTCAAGGTCAAAGGGTATATAGTCTGCTTGCTGCAATATAATCTGACATGATAAATCATGGACAAGCAGCCAGCAGTGCTGCTATCATGAATTTGTAGGAGGAGAACAGAAAATGATTTTTACAAAATATTCATTAAACTATATAGCAATTTTCAATTTTTATGTGTTCTGTTTTACTGTTTTGTTTTTCCTTCACAATAAACAATCCTTAAAAAAAAAAAAAGCTCTTTCTCTTTCTTATCTCTCCTCCAACAAACATTACGCCACAGAGAAAAGACTGCTAACGGGATAGTTTTAGAGACTGTAGGTAGAGGCTTTCCTTAGGACTATACCAGTACCATATAAAAAAGATTTTTCATGAAGTATGAAAGAAAAAGTGACACAAATTCAGTCTCCCCCCTTTTTTTTTTTAAATGAAAAAAACATAGGTATAACATTCCTGAGAATGATGGAAGAGGATCAGGGCCTTCAGAAACACCTTAATCTGCTGCTTGCTCTATTTGTATTTCACATGAAGGAAGAAATAATTAGAAGACTGAAAAAAAAAAAGTTATTTAATTTGTTTAGTGCTAAATCCTGCAAATATACTAGGATGGTTGAAAGCTAGAAAGAACCAAAATCTCCACAGAACCAATAACATAACATGGAGCACCTGAAAGATACACCTTACAAGATACAAAAGAAGATCCTAAACCAGCCTACGCCATGACTGAAGGGTGGGAAGGGTGGGAGGGAATTTGAGTCTAGCATGTAAAACCTTTGGACTTTTAATATAAGCTTTGAGCAATATGGACTAATAAAATTGCAGTAAATACTAATTAAAATGTGAAAAATAAACAGGATCCAGTGGACTAATCAAAACAAAGCAGCCAAGAATCACCTTACTCTCAGACAGGATGGGATACAGAGCATCAGAAAGAAGTCCATTACTTACAGTAAGTAATGTTTGAAATTGAACTCCCTGATTAAAAGGAAGAAGATTATTTTTTCTCAATCATGCTAATATTTTCAGACAATAAACCCTTTTCTGCTTTATAATCTCGATGCAAATTTTGGCATACTTTTGCAGGTCATACATGGCATCATATAATGACAAGACTATCCTTCAGTGAAATGGTAGGAGCTTGCAGGCATAGGCACCTGGATCTGGACCTCTGTAGACTAAGTGTACTGGATGCAATATTCTCATGCAGCAGATATGATCTGTAAGTTATTTGATGGACCATTTGAATTTCAATAATATTTAAAGGAAGGGTCTTCCTTTATTACACTTACAGAAAATCTGCACTGCCCACCAAATACGTCTGATTTACAGGCTAGCAGCTGACGAAAATAGTTCAGTTTACAAATGTGGTTGGTGGCTGGCTATTTAAGTGTTTTGTTTATTAGCATCATCATCTTTTAGGAACCTTAAGATGAATGTCTATTGTTAGCTTGTCAGAAAGAACTAAATTCCATTTCACTGTCTGTATTTTATGATATCCATAGCCCCCTTATTTGACACCCTAATGCTATTTCCAGTGCTAGCTGTTGCCTGTAACTAGCAATAGTGTGGATCAATAAGTGTTTCATTCATTCAGGACAACTGTGGATATTCATACTGACCATTTACTTTTAAAGAACAAGTGTTTAAACTACTCAGAAGTGGGTAATTTAAATAAACCTATGCAAGAAAGATATTAATTCTAATATTTATTTCAGGAATAAATTACTGCACAAAATCACTGATTTAACAATAATATTCAAAAGCTGACCCCCCTATCTAGGAAATACCTGCCATTTCTATTTGGACTGTAACTGAGAGTATCAGCATTAAAAAATAAAAGAATGACTTGACTAAAACAACCCTTTTCCTTTATTTCAGGAACGGCAGGAGTGAAGTATTTATTAGCCAACTGCATGCATTGTGCACCGTATTGCCCATGTATACGCTAACTCAGAGCACGTGGGCCACGTGACCATCTGCCTTTCAAGCTGCAGCATCAAATGCACGGCTGCTCCACTCACTGGGCAAACTCTAGCAGGACACCACATTATGGATGTTAAAAGCTCTCATTTTTACACAAGAAACATAGTAGGGCTACTTATTAACAGATAAACTATTTTCACTCTTTTTATGTGGTGAAACTTGAAAACATTATCCCACTGAGGGACGTATAAATGGAAATTAGATGTTGCAAGCAACTCTCAGCACCATTGAATGTTTGCTTTTCCTTTCCTTTTTAATTCTTTGGTACAAAAAGGCCAGCTGGCATTACTTCCATTTCTATTATTTTCTCAAGATTTAGAGTAAGCCAAACTCACAATTACTATACATCTAGACCACAGTCAGTGTGTAACAGATAGATCTACCAGCATTGACGATTAGCCCTCAGCTTTCGGGAAGAAATCTTGCTCATGTTTCACTCATAATTTAATTTAAAAATATGATAATTAAAAGCACCTCTCAAAACTGCTGTTATTCTTCAGTCCACTTTTTTTCTCTGGGTGTGATCACATTCATTATAGTAACTGTGGGCTGCCATTTATAGCATTCCATGTCTTTTGTGTCCAGTGAACTAGAAATGGTTCAACCTAGTTCATCTGCCCTACTGAATACCTGCCTTTACTATAACCAGACCCTAACAGAGCACATGAAATATTATTTTGAGTCACCAAACACAGAAGTTTGCAGTAAATGCACATTGTGGCCAGACTTACTAGTCATGTAAATAAGTATAATTCTGTCTTCAAAGACTGAATAATTTGCAAGAAAACTAAGGTTCTGGTAGAGTTTATTAAATTTGAGGATGATAATGTCTTACCCATTCTGATTCATCCTCATAGGTCTAGGGGTTCTGTGCCATGTGAAAGCTGCACAGGGACTGGCAGAGCCTCCAGCTCTTAGGCAGACACAGCCCTTTCAAATTCTATAGAAGTGGGAAAGGAAGTCCTAACTTCCAAGCTCCTAACTGTAGACGACCTGTTCTCAGGAACAGTATCTATAGAAGCAGTGCATCTAAATTCCACAGAAGCCAGGACTGGGTGCTTTATTGCTCGCAAACACCTAACAGTTGGTGGTAAGACAGCAAAAATGTTAACTCTTCTGAAATAACTGTTTAATACCACTGTTAAATTCTGATATCCCTGAAAAACTTAAAAAATGTTTCCATTCCCTACCATCAAAATATGAGTAGAAGAACTATTCTAAGCGAGAAAGGTAACAAATTCCCAATAGTTAACATTCCAACCAAAATGACCAGGAATACCCATATATAAATTTTTGAAATTTAAAATGGGAATATCCTGCTAAATGGGAATATCCTGCTAAAATAGCTGCCAGGAAAGAGCTATGCCTGGTATCTGAGAGCACCACAGTGTCTCCGCAGTCTCTTGCCTTTGCATTCAAAGGCCTCAGAAAAGCTGCTGACCAAAAATTAGTATGATTAACACATTACTCCATAAACGTCGATTCGGCAGTTGTATCTTTGTTGCTGGTGTACAGAACTACCTGTCTACTGCAGATGCCTCTTTTCTGTACAAACCAAAATGTACGGGGAAGTTGGGCTAACTTGCAAGTGCAATATGGCTAATATGTTTGCTAGATCATTAATGAAGAGAGATCCCATGAAGCATTTACATATTAAATCCCAAAGAGAATTATAATGTTAATGCAGAGTTTTCCATGACTACATCTCAGCACATATAAATGAAAATGGAAACAAAGTTCAAACTCGCACATGACCAAAGATCTACCAAGGGGTTGCATCCCTTTGCTTGAAGTAATTAAGGGCAAATCTGGAAACTGCCATGTTAACAGAAAAATACATAGCTGAAAATGTTTAGCTTTTAAATGCTCTGATTAGTCATTGACCAAATGAGTCTGCAGCAACTAATTTTTCAAATGTAGCCATTTGGTTTACAGAGTGACCAGTGTGCGGAAATCATAATACTGGATTATAAATTTCAAGAGTCTTGGTTCAAAATAGTACAATTTCTAAAGAAAAAACATTTTGTTGCTCATTATCAGAAAATTATTTTTTTAGAATTGAAACCTGTGCTTGTTCACCTGGAAAGAATTTTAATACAGAAGCATTTTAAACGTTAACACCTACATAATAGCCTACAGAATGTGCCTAATAAAGGCTGATTTACCACCAAATTTGATTAAACTGTATCTCCATCCACAGAAGGTAAATGGATTCTTAAATTACTACAGATAATTATAGCCCACAAACCTTGTATACCCCTTGCATCAGTCCCTGTGCAATGAATAAGGTGGCTGCTCCACCCCATCTTACTGTCTGTGTACCCTGAGTTGTATAATGAATGTTGGTATGTTATCTCTAAGTATGAAATTGAACCCAATGAATCAGTTAAAATCACAAGGTACGCCCCCTTCCAAAGGCATTTATAAAAAGCTTAGCAAGCACCCTACACTACTGCTGACCTTCCATGAAAAGAAAACATCTCTTCTTACTACTATTATTATTGAAACCCCTTTCCAAAAGGGAACAAACCCCTGAACACATTGCTGGATACATCTAAATCTGCACCAAAGATCAGGTTGTGACAATTACCGTGATGGGGAAAAAAATATTGTATCAATATTTCAATATACTAAACTACGTATCTTCCAACCTCTTCAAGAGTTAGTTTCCCACATTTCACAAAAAAAAAGTTATCAAGACCTCCTTTAATTATTTAAATCAGAAAAATAAAACATGACTGTTGCTCTTTTCCCCCAATCTATCACATTTCTCTGCTTACACACAGTAGTACTAGTAACATACGGCTATGCTGCAATTGAGACCTGACAGATGATTTGTAACCCACTCTCATAACTTGTGCAGAAGCTCTGGTCTTAGAAATAGCCCCAAGAGAGGAAACAATAGAAATTCGTAACAGAAGCAGAACAATCAGAAGAGGTTGTGTTTGGTTGGGATTTTATTTTTTTTTTCATTAAG
The DNA here is from genome assembly GCF_000690775.1 of Eurypyga helias. NCBI lineage: Eukaryota > Metazoa > Chordata > Aves > Eurypygiformes > Eurypygidae > Eurypyga > Eurypyga helias. The sequence goes on along the minus strand of NW_010242646.1, from coordinate 23,585 downwards.
TAGCTAAACTGCTGAACTGCCCAAATGCTCCAGTAAAGCTAAGTTGAGCTGAAATTTTAGCTGGCGTAGGTTTTGAACTCAGCCAAACATCAAGGAAAGTTTAGCAGGTAGAGGGTCAGTTGTTAGACAATTATTGAAACAACAGCTTTATTCAAGATGGACACACCATCCTAAACTTAATGTTTCTGTATTAATGATGAAGAGAAACTGGGTTTTAGACAGAATCAGACTAACATTCAGATTGTATTTTGATACCACATTTTCCAACTCCAGTTAAAACAAAGAAGGCAGGAAGAGATTTGAGGACTTTTGAATCCCACTCTGCATGCTGTACTCAGTCTTCTAGAAAGGACAAAGTGAGAAAAAAGGGGCCATAAGATGTTTTCTTTTTTGATAATGGGAGAAAATTGTCCAGTTTCCAATTTTGTTGTTGACTTTGCTGATAAGAAATCTGCTGTTAATGAAACCTTTGATGATAATTAATTTAGCGGCAAAAAAGTGATTCATTGTCTTTTAATTTAATGCCAAAATTTACCCTTTTTGCTGGTATTTTATATAAAAAAAAGTCTTTTTCACTTGAAAAGCCCCTAGGCAATAGTTCTGAATTCTACAGAAAGTAGAGAGAGAAAAAGGAAAAGATTTGGCAGGACACTAAAAAAAAGAAAAAGAAAAAAAAAAAAAGAGTTTAAGCCAAAAGATCTTGACAATAAATATCTAACAAATGTTTATTATTTTTAGAAATGCTGTGTTAACAGACTACGGGAAAACTTAGGATACTGCAGTGGCACTTATGGCTAACTCCATAACTGTTACAACTATAGCCCAAACTTTGATAAATCTGGTTCTATATCACTTCTAAAACCTACCCGAGTATTCCTGTTCTAAAGACATGTAAAACTAAAATGCAAGGGACTGGGTACATCTCACCCAGTTTTAGACATCTAAATGAAGCAACTAAGGTAGAGTCTCCTTTTTCTTTAAGGATAGTAGAAAGGACTAGCACATCTAGACTGCTAATTTTATGATTCAAAGGGTCTCCTTGAGATGTTTGTCTTCATTCATTGACAGCAGAAGAGACCTATAACAGTTAAGCACCTAATTTAGACTTCAGAGTTCAGTATCTAGAAGTTAATCTGGGCCAAAGGAGCTTAGAGATTGTCTTTACAACATGACACTGCAACGGGACTGGGAACAGGTCCTCCTCAAGATTCTTACCTGGAATGCTACTGTATTGATAAAAGAACCAGTCAGCAAAAAAAAAGGAAAATAACTCTCCATTCTTCCCAAACCACCTTCCCTAAGACCGCATCTAGTGCATGAAGTTAGACATACTGGGGTCAGTGAGAAAGCACTACATACAGTAAACAATTCACCATGTCCAGTCCTTGACTGCTGGGTTGTCCCATACCATGCTAGTGCTCTTGTAGTATCATTTAGGTACCTCTGAAACCCTTGCTCCTGCTCCAGTATCAATCACAGAATGGTTTGAGTTGGAAGGGACCTTAAAGATCATCTGGTTCTACCCACCATGCCACGGGCAGGGACAACATGCAGCACTGGCTCCCCACTCCTGCACTGCAGGTAAGCAGAATAAGGGCTAAATCATCTCAGTCTGAACTACACTATATTGCTTACAGTGGCACTAAATCAGCCCAGACTGATATGTTTCATATTACTTAACTCTGCAGAAAACATACTGCCTAAAGAGAATTCAGTGCACATCTCTAGATGGACAAAACAGGTTCCATTTGTAGGAAAATTTCTACAGATTCTGTTTCTTCTAAGAAATTCACATCAGCAACTTTTGCTTACATCAACACATTCTGGTAGAATAAAATAAATCTCAAGATCAATCGGCATGTAAACAAAAATATAAGGAACGTGACAAATGAAGATTATGTTGGAAATATGTCAGTTCAGATCTCAGTATTTCATGTCAAGATGTAGAATAACTGAATTCCTATTTTTAATTATTTTTTTATGTAGTACTATCACTTGTGTCTTAATTCCAGAAAGAATGAATATTTTTAAAAAAGAAATCAATAAACCAAAACACATCTGTAACTTAGCATGAAAGAAAAAAACAACTGCACTACTTTTTTTGTTTTCTCTAGGCCAAATATTCCAGTGTTAAGATTGAGGAATCCAACACCCATAACAAAAGGTATGCAAAAAGGAAAAACCAAATTCCATCACATTTTAGACTGGAATAGATGTTTAACTGCTATGTTCCCTAGCACTGAAGGAATGATGTTGTGAGGTGGTGAATGAAACTAAGGTTTGAGGTGCAACATGTAATGTCCCTACAATGTGCGCTGTGATTCTGGACCTATCATACAGATGAACTGCAACTGAAGGGAATTGCCAACGCTAAGCTGAAACATTACTCAATGGACAATTTAAATGGCTTGAGAATATTCAGAGCATCTCAAAATCATATATAATTTCAAAAATATTTTCATTAATTTGGAAAATTATTCTATCACCTAATAGTTTTGACAGAATTCCTTTTATTTAATTAAAAAACCTGAGGGTTACTATGACAACTACAACATAATATGATTGTTTTTCTAACACACAGGCACATTAAAGGAGAAACACACTCCTCGAGTCACATATGCTCTATTGTAAACTTTCAATGTTTCTCTAACAGATGGGATGGCTGAATTACAATAGAATCATTTGTGTGTGAGGGAAACTGCAATTTCTTCTTCAGTCTGTGTTTTATTTGTTACAGCAATTGATGCTGGGTCTTTTGACAACAAACAACTTTCTAGCCTGTAGAATTATCTTACGCTATGCTAGTAATACCAATATTGCTCCTCATGCTATGCAATGCCTATAGAGAGAGAATATAAAGAGTAGAAAATGTAGCACATTAAATGAATGACCAATGAAATATGTTGACCATGAAATGCAACCTGACATACATTTCACTCAGTTCTGAGTTATCTTAGACATTTCAGTGTCCTTGATGCATGCCTGTGGACTGACCTTGTGCAACTACGTGAAGCTTGCTTACTCCTCTCTCTACACTTTCTCAGAAAGTGGGTGAACAAGACCAAACACAGTAAGTCACCTCACCTGTTTGTTTTTTTTTTGAAACACACAAAACCAGTCATCTTTTGCAAGGAAATTAAGAACTTGAAGATGAAATAATTTTGTACCCGAGACCTCCTCTATTATTCACATTTGCAAATTGCCATCAGGTCAGCTCTAGCTAACACTAAAACATTTCTATGCGTGATAGTTTCAGCCCCAGTTAACATTCTTTTCTGCCAGTAGGGGTTTTGAGGACTTTATTTTTAAATTCCCGCTCCAAACAGAAATTATTAAAGTGCACATAATTTTAACACATTATTTTGCTGTTCTTTAGGGCCTTTTAATAACAAACATTCAACATACCTACCCTCCCTGAAAATTCAATGAACAGTCAAACTTGTTACAAAACTGTCTCAGAATTATAAACTGCTGGTCCTGATATAAATCAACAAGAACTGATTAATGTCTAATTGTATGTAACACAACATGCTACTGAAATGAAACACATCAATACAGTATCTCTGGGAAGTTGTATGTGCAAAGCACTGCCATGTAAATAATGGTCTAATGTACTTTGTTCAAGTACCAAAATAATGAGTTAAAAACCAGCAAGAGTGTTCAGGCACTAGAGAAAAACATAGCAAATAAGAGATAAGTCAGTATCTACTGTGTATGTATCGAACCATTAAGTTTACTTCTGGATGAAAATATAATTAACAGCATGTATTCAAGCCAAGACCATCAGGGACATAAGGATGTCCTTTGCTAATGCCAACACAGATAACAGAAAACTACTACCAAAATTACCACATAGCTGAAAAAAAACCCATGGACACAATGCTTTTTCAAGTGATGTAAAAAATGCAGTGGTTGGTCAAACCTAGCTCAAATGTAGCTCAGAAAAAGTGAAGCGCAGACACACAAAACATTTATGTGAGAAAATTATACTGAGAATTACGTTTATCTGGATAAATTATTTCTGGTAAAATAAAAGAGGAGAAACATGACAGAATTGCAGCCTTGCTCATTCTGATCAAATTTACCCTTTTCTCTTGAAGGTGTTTACATGTCTTTAAAATTGTTAATTTTGAAAGTTCAAAAGTAGCATTTGTGCCATTTCATCGTTACACCAGGAATGAAGACAAGCATCCTCCTACTGTGAAGAGTGCTAGATAGATTCCAATAGTTTCTTTTTAGTGCAGACTACATTACTTGCGAACTATTTTAGTTAGAGTGACTAAGGTGAATGAATGTATAATTAAGCTAATAATTTATGAAGGACCAGAATTTCTTTGTCTTAACATCAGCAGCAAAGTTGGTTCATCAGATCATAAATAAAGGTACACACATATAAAATTGAAAATACAAAAAATACCAGTGTTAAATGGGAATATACTCCTGCAATAAATTCTGAAAATCCAGCAATAACACAATGAAAAATTAATGCTATAACTCTGAAACAGCTGAAAGGGAAAAGGATTTTCTCAGCTGATTCAGTGAGGATTTAGGATCTCAAGGCTTTCCATTGCATCAGCTCAACTTTTGGACCTAAGAACACAAGAATTTATATTTATATTTAGATGACAGATTCTGTAATTATATTAACACTATTTCAAATCTTGAGGTACCCATTAAATACTGTGGAGATGTAACATCTCCAAGATCACAGATGCCTCGATTGTGCCCATAGTAGTAATTTTCTGTTTTTACAGAATTTGGTTATTCATCAGAATTTTCCATTTTAGATGAAAAATGCCTTTCAGGCATAAAAAAGAAAATGCAGCTTTGAGTTTCCAAAAAAAAGAGACTCCTTTTGAACTCCAGAACTAAAATTAAGTTATAGACCCTCTCCTACTGAAGAGCTGCCTGTGTGACTGACGGTGAGTCAGTGGCTTCAGGGTACCCTGCGGAAGCAGGGGGCTTATGACAGCTCTGTTAGAGCAGTCTTGGGAAGCCATTTTCTTGGTCTGTGTATCACTGCAAAAAATGCGTGTAGCGTAATGCACTCTGAATAACTCAGACTGAAAGTTAAACTAACAGACTTGTTGGACAGCAGTAAATCACTGTCAAGCAATGAGAGACATGTTGATGGTTATAACTCTTTTCTCTGTTGACACATCAATCTGTCTGTCATCCAATTCAGAAAAGAATCCATTACATTAATATGTTTCCACAGGCAAATTGAGAAATTCTGATTTTAATCTAATCAGGGTGGTTATTTTTGTAAAGATCAATTTTAGCTTGTTTAAGTTTCTTCTTATAAGAAATGAAATTTTAGTTTAGGAAATGAAACATTTAGAGCTGAAAAGAACTAAATATTAGTGCAGCTAAATTAATATTTTTTTAGTAATACTGCTTGTAGAGAAGGTAATATTGAATAAAATAGAAGTGAAGCTGCTACAAGTGTTATCTTTCTAAAACCCAGAATATTCTCATTCATGAGAATACAGATGCACCAGATAGTTCAGGTCTATTAAAAATTCACAAGAGTCTTTCCTTACTCATTTATCAAACAGAATAACCTGATACATATTTTTTCAATCAGATACATACTAATGCTCCATCAAATAAATAACAACTCAGAAAGGCATAATTCTACTGAATCAATGGAGGTGCCCCTGTAGGCCCAGATGGAGATGAAAATCATAGAAGGCTGAGAGACAGGCTCCTTTCTAACACTAAACACAACATATTTTGCATGGAAGCTCTTTTTTCAAGTTCACATCTGCATTTTCTTGAGGAATTTGATTCAGACAACCATCTGAACATATGATGAATCTGAGTTAGATCACTCAGATTTCAAGCTTTTACATCTTCAGAAAAGAGTAGTGTTTCATCTTCACCTTTAAAGTGGAGGTTTCTTCTAGTATGGAAAAAATGAAACCTAAACCACCTGAAATGAAGCTCTTTTTCCTGTGAAATTTTATTCATGATCTTTACATTTTCAGCCTAACACTGCTCTCTGATGATCATTTAATGCCCAGTCAAGTGTAACTCATTTCCTTTCTAGTCCAGAAGTACAAAAATATTCTTCCTTAATTCATTCCACATGGCTAGAACTTGAAAGCTACCTTAATGAGAGCAATATAACTGCTTTTAGCTTTTTAAATATTTTCATTAATGACAAGGAAAAGCGTGGACATTCACAAACTAGGAAGGGCATCCTGGGCTAAAGGAGCAAAATAGCAATTATTTTTTCCAATAAATTGTATCACACAGGTAACCTTTGCCATTACTATGTACATTCTTTAAGTGTGCCAAGAGAAGACAGCATTAAATTATACAATGCCAGATATGTAGAAATGATAGTTTCATAAACATTAGAAAGGTTAGATATCTTTTAAAAAAAAAAAAAAAAAAAATCATGTTTCCCAGTATGTCAATACTGTGCTGGCCCTTGTGTTAGCATTTTTATACTTGTGGAAGACCATGGTGAAAATATATGGCAATTGCTTGTAGAATAAAAATGTATTAGTGACTTATATGTCATTTAATGTGAAACTTGTCTAGATATCATGAAGCTCCCGAAATCGTGATAGTTGCATGTGAATATGGGCAGATGTAATAATTTAAACTTCACGACTCAAGCAAGACATGGAATTTATACTTGTCTATAGCCCATGGCCTATAACTTATTTACCTCCACATACACTTTCTTCTTTGTATAAATAATTTTGCATTCTACCCTGTTGTTTAATTTTTGGGCTGTGTCTTGTATCAGGTACATTTTAGATTACTACTCAGTACAAAATGCTTGAAACTAACATTTAGATACCGTTGCTTCCCTAGCAGGCAGTAGAGACAGAATTCATATTTTTATCCTGTTTTAACCTAGAGTTGACCTGCCACTGGAATGCAGTTTCCTCTCTCATCATCATTACCCCATAAAAACACTAATAGCACTATGTCAATGCAAGATTTAAAAAAAAAAAACCCAAACCAACCCAACAAAAATGCTCCCTCACAGACCAGTAATTGCATTACTACTTAGATAATAAAGGGAATTTTCCTTTATGGCTCAGAGGTGGACACAAACGTAACAAATAATGAAAAAGAAATTTAGAGCATGTTTTTCCTATGACACCGTGCTACAGGCTGCAGCCAAGCACTATTAGCATGAACCTGGGGACAACTGACAGAGTCTCATGGAGAAAAGGAGCCCACAGGCGGGCAGACACTAGTTCACCTACCGAAGGGGTTGGCTGGAGCAAATTGCAACTAGAGGCTTAAAGTTTGCCTGCAAACACTCGCTTTGGGCAAGAAGTAGAAACAGAACAGAAGGTCTTAGGAACTCTTAAACTTGTTTCAGTCCATGCTTAAAATCTTTAAAGAAATTCTGGTAATTGTTTAACATTTCTAGGTAGCCAGAATTCTTAATTTACTTGTACTGGTGCAGCTCATAAGCACGGGGTGCAGAGGAGGCTCTCTCTGCTGACAAACAGAAGCGAAGCAGTAAGTGAGCTCTCATTCCAACTGTGACTACACAAAACCACAGACAGCAGGGACATTTAAGGAAATACCAAGGCACTATTAATCAGCATGACAGGCAACAAGCCTAGCACATCAGCAGCTGTTTCCTTGAGAAATCTTGAGGAGTTAACCCTGCGAGACTTCACGTGTCCTCTATCCTGGTAGATGGATGCATGGTCTTTTGGTCCCCAAATGTTACCCATGTAGGATGTTGGAGGGAAATGAGGACTGTTCTGTAGGAGGAAACTACTAAAACCCACCCAAATTAATGGAGTGAGCTTAACTGCCATATAGTTTCAGAAATTTATAGCCATGCTAACAAAACTAAACCAGTTAATAACGGTTAGAGGGAGCGGATATACGACTCTAATAATTGGAATTTCTGCAAACCTGAGATGGAAGTAGTTATTTCTTTTGCAGTATTTCCTAACAATTCCTAACAACTATTCGGGGATTTCCAATTCCCTGCAGGCTTAAAGAGATCTGAAGAGAAACATGAATTTATTGAATTAGTTTTCAGATATACTAAACCTTTTAGCTCACATTGAATCAAGGGCAAAGGTACACCACATCTCTAAATTAAATCAAGGTACACCATGTCTCTAAAAACCAAATTACTCATTCAGGATTAAAATACAACTTTGAATATCTGGCATAAGTAATTTTAAAATTCATAATGTATCAGTAATGAATATTTTGGTAAATTCAAATGTCTTTTGATAAGGTTTGTCATTAGATAAAAAATTTCACATGGCAATTTAATAGGAATACTACTGGAAAAGATAATAATAATTGCAAATGTAATTTTCATATTTTTTCCCCTGAAATTCCCTCAATTCATAGAATTCTTTCCGTTAAGAGAGGAAAAAATGGACTCTATGTAAATTATTCTTCTGTTCGATTTTGTTAATCTTAGGTTTCAATTTAAACAAAAACTTGTTTCAGAGGACTTTTGTGTGGTGAAACAAAACAAATTTTAGTGTTTCCGTTTCACAGATATGATTTAGCATTCAAAAAAGCACCTTTACAAACCAACTCATTCTGCTGCGTTTTTTAACTTTTGTAAACAGATTGCAGAGAAGGAGCCAATGCAGATCTGGACATCTTGTATGTCATCAGGCACAGCTTTTGAGTTTTTTATTGCATAAGGGATGGATTTCTGACAACACATTTTAAAAATTGCTTCTTATCCAAAAAACGACAGGCAAGAAAATTACTCATGAAGAATAATCTTTGTTCAATAAGTGTAGTCCCCCCATGTTCTTTGCAACGGCTGAGTAAGTTGGCTATGTGCGTGGAACACCATACGGATTGCAGGGGACAAAATCTACTCATAACTGTACACCACAGTGTGTTTCCGCAGGAGTTTGTGGCTTCTCCTCCAGCCCCTGAGCTAGTGAAGGAGCAGAGACATCCGAGTTTTCCATAACCAGGGGTCTGTAACTATCTAAGCTGTTTGTACAAAAATAAAGTCAGACCTTTTAGATACCTATCAATGGAAAATGCACTCTTACGAAAAAACTCACAAATTTTATTGATTTTCCAGTAGTTTTTACAAAAGTTCTATGTATTATGATATTTATAAAGGATTTAAAAATGATTGTAATTTTTTCAACAGCATTTATTAAAGAAAATAATCATGAACGAGAAAGGGTTTTTTAAATAATATCAACACAATCTAAGGAGCTGGAAATGTTTGGTAGAAGTATATGGTCAATGTTCATCATTGCAAAGAAGGTACAGAGTGTTTCATGGTTGAGTGTTAAGGCATATAAAATACATAATATTTATAAATGTAATAACACTTGTATCAAAAAACTATCTTATCTAGTTCCCATATTTTCATATAAAAAAGCAAATCCCACTCATAGGCTTTACACAACTTTAAATTAATGTCATCAGCTGTATCAAGTGAATTAAACTTCTCAGGAGGCAAATTCAAAGCAGCTGTATTCTGTGCGCAGCTGTATTCTGTGCACCGCTGTAATCAAGACATAGTTATTATTATAGAACGATGCAGAACAAAGATGAAACTATAGTGCTGAAAAATGTATGCTACTTCATAGAAAAGTTCTGCTTTTATCTGTAATAATGGTCTAAGGGTGCGAAGTGAAAGCTTCTAGGAACGTTTAAAAAATTCTTACCTGAGGAGAATTTGAAAACACTAATAAGCCTATTTCATAAACCTATGGGTAAGGATACATTACACAAAACTCACACTCTTCAATGGTATATATAGAGCACACAGAGTTCCTTCCTTTGCGTTCAGGAGCATAACTGAAAAACTTCTAAATATCAGGTTGTTCCTCTCCTCTAAGCTTATGGTCTTGCTTAACATCATTTGCGCTGCGTACTTAGTGTATCTGTGTTCTTCATCTGGATTTCCAGTAGAGAAATCCTGTCTCATCTCTTTTCTACATAATAACATATTATTCAAATCCTTCAGCAGTTCAAACTCTTTGCAAAACCAACAATTTTTGTGAACATGAATCAGCCACAGTCTAGTGACAACACCCATTTCTTCATGTATTCTCCTTTGCTATTTATTAGTCTTTGACCCTGCAAGGAATCTAGTTACTATGAATGTGTCAATCTGCATCTGCCTGCTTGCCTTCAGCCTTCATCCATGGTCTCACACCCAGTAATCCTCTCCTCTAGCAGCTTTCCTTCTTTCCCAAACCAGTAACAACACAAACGCTGTAACTCCTTTTCTTTAAATACTACTAGTACTACTAATTACAAGCCCTCAACCATTATTTTGTTTATAAATTTGCTGCCCTTCTCCGTTACATTACAATAGTGTAATTGACTTCCAGAAAATAGTGTTCTGATTTCAACTTAACCATTTGCCTTTTGGCCTTCACACTGCCTTTAATCGATGTAACAAATTAATTCATAGCTGATGGTCAGAGACCTAATCCTGGCCAAACCAGAGGTTCTTTCTCTTCTGATCTCTCGAAAATTCTCTGTTTATCTCTCCTGCTATCTCTTCCCTTTATATGACTTTGCAAAACTCTCATACACTTGACAATATTTTCAGCTATAAAAACTGAGTCAAAAAAATACCTATCTTCTGAATAAAAAAGTAAACATTATCTTTGAAACATAGTTAACTAGCTATCACCTAAATAGAACTTGAGTTATACAGTGGAAAAAAACCCCAGTTTTAATTCATGCACCATATCTGTTACATCTATACCAAACAGAAGAATGAACTGAACACAAAATGAACTCGTTTTCCAGCTAATGCTACTTAGCTTTAGCTCATAACATTAGCTGAGAAGCTTAGGCCTATGAAATCCCAATTTGCCCAGTCCAACAGGAAAAGGGGAAAATAGTACACAACAAAATAATAAAACCAACCTGGTTTTACTTAAAAAAACCTAACACTGTGTCAATGTCCTTTTCCAGTGATTGATGGAGTAATATGGAAGTACACCAAAATACCAGTTTTGCTGTCATTTAGAAAAACAAACATATTGAATTCAACCAAAGAAACAATTGTGCAGATAAAAAAATACCCTGACAAGGCAGGAACACAGTACAGTACAGAAAAGTAGGGAGAATCATAGAGATAGTGGTATTCTGTTAGCTGCCCAACTAATCAGGAACAAAGTGCTGACAGGTCCTAGTAATGCCGTGGAAAAATACAGAATTCAAAGCTGAAAATCCCACAGGGCTTTTTAAGGCCCTCCCTTCTATGACTGTCTTGTTAATAAAGATGTACAAGCTCCCATGAAGTAGGGACACATCTCAGGTCACGGCTTCTGCACAGTGCAGATGAATCAAGAAAAACAGAGTGCTAGAAGGGCCTTGGCAGGCAGGCTGTGAGAGTTGGAGGGGCAGGCATTATGCCCTGGAACACTCCATTGCACATTCTCGTGCACACCTGATGCGCTATGAAGTGTCTGCAGGTGTCAAGGTGTGGGCTCAAACAGGATTCTTCAGCAAGGAGTTTTTAATAAAGTAACCTTTAGGAACAGTGAGGATGTGACTATGATGAAGCAAAGCCAGAACTGTTTTCAACATTTTTAAAGAAACTAAAAGAAACTAATGAAATTCATAATATAGATCTGATCTATTACAAAAAGTCTTACTGAATTTTCACTTCATTCCTATAAATCTGTCTTCTAAGTTTTGCAGCTCATTTACCGAAATGCCTAACTTTGGTTCAGAACTCCAAAAGCTATGTAGACAGAGGCATGAAATTTTAAAAGCTGCTATTAGAAACACCTGCCTTAGTCACAGCCTGGACAAGCATGAGCAAACCTACACAATGGTCGTGGCTAAAGATGGCAATGGCTGATTTGGTAATCATGTGGACTCTTCTGTTCTTGGAAACCATCCATATGATTTAGTATAGTTTTCCCTAATTCTGTAAGTTGTCACATCCTTATTTAACTCCTGCCAGGTCAGGAAGAGTTTTCGACCTCTTTCCTGATTAACTTCATGGTTAATGTTTGCTTAAGTTCCAAAATGAGTGTGCAGTGCTGCAGGACTACAAATCTTCCCATAGTACTACAATGTTCTTCGTTACTGGAGAGAAGAATATTCATCCCAAAAGGAGTATAGTCTGTAAAGAACACAACAGAATTATAAACTCAAAGTCGTCTTCTGGAAGAGAAATGGAGCAGTCCACTAACTCTAGTTGACTTGAATGATAGCATGAATTAGGAGAGAGTTATAGAGAAAGGCAGGTAAAATCAGAAGGAGATACTATTTTGAACAAAGGCAGAGAAGGTATCAACTGTGAGAGGCTGACAGTGAAAAGGATATTGTGCTGAGGACCCAGGTTGCCAGACTCCCAAGTTGGCTTAAAGGTCACCTCTGAAAGATAGCATTTCAAAGGGCAAATAGTATAAGGTTGCCCTCAATGCTCCTACAGCTGAATTAAGCTTCCAAGACCTAGACTTTGAAGGATAGCACTCTAGAGTTTTGCCTGAACTGGCCTCTTCTCTTGCATCATTTTTCTGTGTTAGAAGACAACACTTTATATATTTGCTTCAAGATCAGCAACGCAAAGAGCAAGATTACATACAATGATAAAGAACACAGGCATTTGTCATGATGACTATCTCCTACAGAATACCAGATCAAGGAAATCAGGTGGATAAGGCTTTTTTGTGAGATACTGGTAGAATCACTAAAAACAAGTTTGCCAAAACAGGGAGATTTTTACCTACTTGGACGTGTTGTAGAAGAAATAAAATAAAACACAAATTGGCCTGCAAATTCTTAGAAAGCATCGATGGCAGCTTTTGCAACTGAAGAATACAGCTACAAGAAATGTTCTTATTGTTTGTAGAGAGAAACATACTGAGAATGGGAGGGTATTATGTAAGCTGACTGAGATGAGAAAGTTCAGACTCTTAAGAAAGAAAGAAAAGAAAACCAGGCAAATAAAATCCATGATTTTAAGCAGTCAGATCAAATGATGAATTCACTAAAGTTGAATTATTCACTGACGTCACATAAAACAGAGAAGCACACAGAAAGCAGAAATGCAGTCAGATGGCTAAGGGAATGCATGGCATTAATCTCAGAAACAGATGCAAGTAGCACGAAATATTAAAGTTATTAAAGTTTAAAAAAACAAAACCACAGAAGTAATGCTGTAAGCACATCAGCAGTAAGATAAATGTGGCTCAGTAGTTAAGTAATCAGTGGGATTATCAACAAATGACAATGTGCAGGTAAAGTTTTTTAACACATACACACCTAGTTTCACATGAAGGCTAACCACATAGGTGAAATCTCAGCCTAGAATGGAGAAATAAGAGGTCAGAAAGCACTGAGGTAGAGCTTTTCATATTACTGGGTCCTGATAATCTGCCAGCTGGTTAACTGTTCACAGAATCTCAGGACAAGTAATGGTACTGAAAACCTGACAGTCAACATATATCACCTAGAAACAAACCGGAAATGGGAAGTGGAGCTAGGAATTATCATCAGATTCATTCTTGGTACATAATTAAAGGCATTACTTGTAAATACCAGTAATAAGAGTCAACAAACACTACTTCGCAAAACCAGTGTGAAGCAAATCCACCTAACTGCATTTTATATAGCATTTCTTTACTGCATGTGACTCCAAAAAATGAAAAAAACAATTACAAAATCTTGAAAATCTCTGTCTTAAGAGGCTCGTAAACAATTCTTGGGCTTCTAAATAAGAATCTTCAAAAACTAAATGCTACCTGAGGAAAATGGAAGTGCTATAACTAAGAATTAGAGACACATACCTACAGGATGACAGACAATGTGGCAGGGACGTCAGGGCAAGCCACTCCACATGGAAAAATAACAGCAATATGCAGAGATGTTTAATGGTCTTGAAAACAGTGTCTGGACTTTTAAACATATGCTCTTAGCATGAGTCAAAACTCCCCCCTTTAGGATTCAAGATCATATCATACGAAAAGTTATTTAGCATAAAAGTAAGTGTTTTTACATTGAAAAGTGACAAAATAAAAGTGACCTTTAACTGTCAGAAAATAGTTATCTTATTCCAAAACATTTTTCTAATTTTAAAGTCTCCTTTTGATACAGTTATAATTCTAAGATATTTCTATATTTATTTTTACTACTGCTGTAAAAGAAAGCCAGCGAAAGATCCTGGTCCAGCACAGCATTTTCTGGTAATCAAATCCACACCGAGCGAGGAGAACAGTTGGTAAGTTT